>NW_028241488.1:0-74319 GCF_964263255.1 Lissotriton vulgaris | reverse complement strand
CCTCTGCATCAGGGTCTACTGCTCTAACCATTGGCCACACTTCTCCACAACAGCACCTACTCGGTTCTGCAACTTCTGCATGTGTGCCGGAGGTGTGGGACCGAGTACATTTAAAGGAAGACGCCTGGTGGCCGGGCCTGTGTTTGCAGGGTCCCGCCCATAGTGGTGCATAGGCAATGCTTCTCATCCGAAGCTTGGGAAAACTACACCAAGCCCCCAACGATCATGGGAGTTGTGGTTTTCCTAGTTAGAAGGTCAGGAATGACCTGACGATCTCGTTACCCGGGACTGAAGTCTAACAATTAAACATTGTTGATATTAATACATAACGCTGAGTGGCTTTTTTATATGTCCTAATCCTGAGGATCCCGAAACTGTAGGGGGTCCCCCGGAAAAATTGGATTTGGGGTGTGATTAACAGGATGCATATCCGTCAGAGTCCTTAACTTATTATAGGTCAGATAGATGCACTGACACAGTCACTGAACTAGCAACATAGTGCAAGGGAAAGGTTAAAAATGTTATTAGAGGCACACAAACAGGTGCAGATATTCAAAAATGTAATGTACGTCATGTGTGTTGTATTCACACGAGGTTCACTGTTAGAGCCTTTATCTCAATACAACGATTGGTTCTTACGATCTCTGGTAATGAAGATCAAGTCCTATGTGAAGGACACAAAACATCTTCTTAACATCCTCTCCGAATTACAAGAGACATTTATTTGCCTGGATGTTGAAGCATTATACACTAGCATCCCGCAGGAGGAGAGCCTCAGTGTCATCGAAGACATACTACTAGCACAAGAATGGACCTGGCAAGCACCAATAGACTGGATTATGATCCTCATGAAGATTGCTCTAACTGAGAACTTTTTCAGGTATGAAGACCAGCTCTACCTACATAAGCACAGTTCTTCAATGGGCAGTACCTTTGCCCCCAGTATTGTGTGCCTCTATAAGAGCCACCTAGAAGAGGGACATAATTGGGCTAGTGACCCAAACTCTGACAGGATCCAGACCTGGTTGAGATACATCGATGATATCCTGATAGCGTGGCATGGTAACCAAGAAAGTAGGTGGATAGCCAGTTGGAATAAAAATCTAATTTGGAACATCAAACCTTTTTAAACAACTCCTTTTCACCGCATCTACACCACCTAGACCCCTCACACCTACAGCACCAAACGGCAAGGAACAAAAGATCTCCGCTAAAGAGCCCCTTTACGGGTGCCCTTCGGGTATTGCAGTGCTGACCCGATGAGGAGCAGGTCCATATGATGAAGCATGACACCTAGCTTGCTGGGTGTGGGAGGACTCTAGTTCTGACAAGGAGGATCCCCTTCCTCCCACCTCTTGACTTCTCCGCACTATTCAAGGGTAATATCCTGACCTCTTTTACTGACACTCCCTTAAGGAACTGCATACCTATTGTTACTAGAGTTTGACAGGGCTTGTATGCTGGACCTCCCTTAACAGCCCTTTAGGTCCCCCTTTTTTTGCTAAGCAAGTGAGGGATATAGAGTGCCACCCAGCCTCTATGCAGACCATAGTTACGCAACATGCACCCCAACTGAGCTTGGTCGATGTATATAAATTAAGAGCGCTGTGCTTTGCTAGTGACCACACATGCTAAGTATATGCCGTTTCTCATGTGTGTTCCTTACTTGCATTGCAAATCACCAGGCCAGCACCATAAAGCCTGCACACCTCTATAATTGGAAGGGCAGGAGGTGTTCAAGTCAGAGAGAGGTGAGAAGTGTGAATCGGTTGGAGGGTAGGAGCAGTACGAGTCAGCAGGTGGGCAGGAGGAATGCATGTTAGAAGGAGGACAGGATTAGTGCGAGTGAGAGAGAAGGCTGAAGCTGTATTTATTTATTTATTCATTTAGGAAGCTTATAAAGTGCACGGCTACCCCCAGAAGGGGATGTCCCGGTGCTGCAGATTACATGCAGGAAGAGAAGAGGTGGTTAGAGGCCATCCAGGAACAAATGTTACTAAGGCAGTTGCGGAAATTGGTAAAATTGGTGTCAGAGTGATCTCTAAATGAAAACACAAGCTGCGTATCATCCGCATAAGAGATCACTCTGACCCCCCAAGACTCAACCACCCTAGTTAGCGGGCCTAAGTAGACGTTAAAAAAAAGAGGGCTCAGGGCAGAGCCCTGAGGCACTCCACATAAAAGAGGTTTACCCTCTGATTCAAAGGGCCGAAGAAATACCTTCTGCGTCCGCCCTGTAATGAACGATCTGATCCAGGTCAGAACAGTGCCTCCAATTCCCAGCTGCCGTAAGCGGTCTCAGTGCTATAGCCGGTTCTAAATCCCGACTGGGAATCATGTAGCAAATGGTTGGCTTCTAAATAGTGAGCCAGTTGGAACTGAGCCGCCTTTTCCAGGATCTTAGCTGGCTTGGGAAGAAGGGAAATCGGGCGGTAATTACAAAATTGTGAAGGATCCGCATCCGATTTTTTTCAGGATAGGGACCAGCCTAGCCTGTTTCCAAGCCAAGGGAAATTGACCTGAGCTTAGCGAGGAGTTCCAGATGGAGAGAAGTGGGCTAATTAATACCGGGGCAAGATTGCCCATCACCTTGGCGGGAACTGGATCCAGCGGTGACCCTGATTTACCTTGAATAAGTAAATTAATGGCAGTCTCAAGAGTAAGCTCTTTAAAGGAATTCAGCAAACATTTCTGAGAGTCAATATCAGTGGACAGAGAGGGGGCCAGAACTGGTTCAAATGAGGAGGATAACTTAATAATTTTATCCTGAAAAAAGTCAGAAAGCCCGTTACAAAGGGCCTGGCTAGGGGAACTCTGAGCCATCATGGCAGGAGGGTCAGCAAAATCCTTCACTATCTTAAAAAGGGTTTTGGTAGAATTCTCAGCATTCTTAATTAGCTGTAAAAAGTAACCTCTCATCGTGGACCGTTTCAGTTTTTGAAATTTGTTCAGGGCAGACTTATATATTAATTTTAACTCAGGATCATATGTCTGTCGCCATTTGCATTCCGGCCGTTTACATCAACTCTTTTCCTCCCGCAAAGTGGGGGAAAACAAAGGAGCAGAGGGCCTAGATCTAGTGGAGATGATAGGGTTTAATGGGGAGATGACATCAATTGCAGCTAGAAGAGCGGAGTTGTATTTTGCCACTTCCTCGTTAAGGTCCATAGAAGGATCAAACTGATAGGAAAAGCAGGGATCAAAGGCGTCACAAGTGACTTTATGCCATTTTCTCTCTATCTCTCCATTTAGAGTAGAAGGAGGAGGGAGTGAAGGGATGGTAAGTTCGAAAGGGAGAAGGAAATGGTCCGACCAGGTGAGGGGCAGTGAAGGGAGAGAAGTGATACCCGAATGGTTAGTGAATATCAGGTCAAGAGTATGACCTGCTGTGTGAGTCGGGCCCTTAATTAATTGGGACAAAGTTAGTCCTTGTAAGGTTTTAATTAAAAGAGACGCTTGTGTGCAGGAGGGATTGTCAACATGTAGGTTAAAATCTCCTAACACCGTGAAATAAGCGTGTCTAAGGGAAAGATCGGCTATCGGGTGCAACAGGGTCGCAAGTGAAGAAATTGAAGCAGTGAGGGGGTTATATACCAGGATGCCAGCCAGAATAACGGTGGCCGAATCCAAGATCGTGAAATACATGGCTTCAATAAGTCCTAGATTGGTAAGTTTCTTGTCAGTCAAATTAAGATGGGACTTTAAAATAACGGCAAGGCCCCCTCCCGTTTTATCGTTGTCCCGATTGATACCCATCAGTCGATAGCCGGAGGGAATGGCCAAGTGTATATCGGGTTTGGAAGTGTCTTTAATCCAAGTTTCCATGAGAAATAGGATGTTCCAAGCCTGAGTGTCCAGTGATAACCATATCTCACTGGTGTGACGAGGCAGGGAGCGACAGTTGACTAGAGCCGCCTTTATCAACCTAGGGGGACTCTGGGATTTAGCGTTCTTCAAGGATAGGGGGCAGCGATTCCCCAAGGAGGTAAGAGTGAACTCACAGCATGAACAATTGAAACGAAGGTCCTCTAAGCTAAGAGGGCAACAACAAATAGCTGGAGAGCACATACCTTGTCTAAGCTGAAGAAGCTGAGCGCCAGTCCAGCAAATCTTAGTAGTTCGTGAGACAAGGGGACCGGCGCTGTACAAGTACAGTACAAGTCAGTAGAGGGTAGAAGCAATGTTAGTCAGTGGGATGGAAGGAGCAGTATGAATAAGTGAGACAGTAGGATCAGTGTGAGCCAATGGGATGACAGACAAGTAGGAGTCAGTGGGAGAAAGGGGCATTGCAAGTCAGTGGGAAGACATGAGCAGTAGAATCACTGGGAAGGCAGGAGCAGTGCAAGTCTGTGAGGAAGCAGTGGATTCGGGGGGAGGGCAGGAGCTGTGCTAGTCTGTAGGGGAGTAGGAGCAGTGGAGTCTGGGGAAGGGTAAGACCCGTGTTAGTCTCAAAGGGAGCAGGAGCAATGGTGTCTGTGGGAGGGCAGGAGCTCTGCGAGTTAATGGTGGAGCAGGAGCAGTGGAGTCAGTGGAAGAGCAGGAGAAGCAGGGAGAGCTTACCAAGGCAGGTTTTTCATACCCCTATAATAAGGATTTGATCCTTTCGAATGAAGCATGTGCCTTTCTCTGTGAGTGCAACAATTCTCCCCAATCAGTGGTATAGCAAGGGTGGGTGGGGGGGTTGTCCGCCCCCGGGCGGCACGGGTTTTGGGGGCAGAGGCCTCATTCCCAGCTCTTACCCGCTGTCTTGAGGCAGCAATCGCAAGTAACCCCCACCCCTTCAGTGCGGCCGTCACAGGGCGCAACGGCATTTCAAGAAAGCATCAGCACCTCACCACTCTTCAATGGGGCCGCACCAGGGCGGCAAACGCAGGGACTGCCCCGGACAGTCTAAGGTCTAGCTACGCCAATATCCTGAATTTCATCTAAAATAAGAAATCAAGTGTAGCAAATTTCTTGTACAATAGAATATACACATAGCATGCTGCCACCTTGGTGGAAAACAAACAACTGTAAAATATTACATTAAAGGGTAAGTAAAACATATTTCCCTTTACTGTGCAGTAGAGAAAAGCATTCCCCATTACAACGTAAATACCTTGGGGAGAAAAACAGGAGTTACTTGCAGAATTACCAATTGAAATAAACACTACAAATAAAAGATAGGGAATCTGAGAATTGAAAACCATTTGCTTGTCTCTAAACGACGAGTTTTCTGCAATACATTTTACCACGTACCCACATTCTCGAAAGAAATGTAGTTACTGATGTTTAATTCAGTTATACTGTTGCTTTGTTACACTTGCCTCTGTATTACAATTTTCTCAAGAATTAAATGGAAACTCAGAGCTGTCTTAGAAATATGTGCATGACCTTTGCTTCACTCCAAGCCTGAATATATATATATATATATATATATATATATATATATATATTCAATGAAAAAACCATAGGTTATACTCCATATATAGTTAGGAATTAGCATTTACAAAACCTTATTTTACTCGCATAAAACCATTGAAATTCCATATATAGTTAGATGCGCTAACTATATATCGCGCACCCGCAATCCACTGCTGATGATGTCACATATTACATCATTCATGACATGGTCAGTGACATCACTGATGACATCACTGATGACAACATCCAGTGACTGTATGTTTCTGTAAAGTTAAAATATGTCTTACATATTGAAGAATGAGTGGATGTATAAGTGTCTGGATGAAGGATTTAGTAGGTGCATGAGTGACTGTATGAGTGAGTGATTAAATGTGTCTCACTGAGTGCATGGGTTAGTGACTAAACTGTCTTAATTTGTGCATCATTATGTCTGTTGTTCTGTAAACTGTTGCATGTGTTGATAAGTAGCTATATGAGTAACTATATGGGTTATTGATTGGTTGCCCAAGTATTTGTATGGGAGACTGAGTGTGTGTGTGGGTGGCTGGGAGGTGTATGACTCTGTGCATAGATGTGTGAGCAGTTGATTCACTAGATGTATGATTTCAAAAGTGCATGTGGAAACAGCTGTATGGGCGGTTGACTGTGTGCATGAGTGTATTGGTGAGTGAATGGATATCTCAGTGCTACATGTCACAGTAAGTACATATGTAAAACACAGTACATGTGAGAGTTGACATATATAAATAACTGTGCATAAGAGCCAGTGAATGTGTGAGTGGCTGTATGGATCATTGTGAACTTGTATCAGGGATTGTATAAGAGAGTAAATATGTGTTAGTATATGTTTGAATAAGTAAAGTTTGTATAACTGTATAGTTGAGGAAATTGAGGTGTGATTGATTCTTTGCATGACTGACTAGGTGTGTGAGTAACTCCATGGATGTGTGACAGTCTGTGACTGTCTGTTTACACTGAGTGTACCTAAGGTTATATTACAGTCTGAAGATGTTCATTGTATTATCACATAAATGATATCATCAGTGATGTGATCAGTAATGTCAAATGAGATGTCAAATGAGATGTCATCAGTGATATCATTTGAGATGTCATCAGTGATGTCATCAGTGATGTCATCAGTGATGTCATTTGAGATGTCATCAGTGATGTCATCAGTGATGTCATTTGAGATGTCATCAGTGATGTCATCAGTGATGTCACTGACCATGTCATGAATGATGTAATATGTGACATCATCAGCAGTGGATTGCGGGTGCGCGATATATAGTTAGCGCATCTAACTATATATGGAATTTCAATGGTTTTATGCGAGTAAAATAAGGTTTTGTAAATGCTAATTCCTAACTATATATGGAGTATAACCTATGGTTTTTTCATTGAATTTCAATGGTTTTTTAAAAGCTAATATCTGTAGCTGTACAATGTATTGTTCTTTAAATTTTGAAATATATTTTTCATGTTCTTTAGACAATTTTTTTAAAACATTTTTTTTTGTTCCGCTCCCAGTCCGCGAACCGGTCTGCTTCCCGTTAGCTCAATTTAAAGCCGCGGCTTAGTACGCGAACCGGTCAACGTTCCTTTAGCGTAACTGTTACGTTTGCATGACGTTTTGCGTTATCGCGTAATACGTCGTTGGACGCGCCAAGTTAGCGGACCCGGAAGTGGACCGGAAAGCGGAGCAAAGCGCGAAACGTAAACACAGCAGGTCATGTGACTCGAAAATAACACTTTTCATTGGTTCATTTCACTTTTGGTTTCCTAATGATGTAATACTTGGTCATGTGATATAAAATTAACACTTTTCATTGGTTTAGAATTTTTCCTTCTCCCAAATGATGAAAACCCCTCCTTCTTTCCTCACTCTGACTTTCATCTTGGTGAGAGAAAGACCTTTTTTGATTCATCAGCAATGGCTTCAATGGTTGCTTCTGCCAGTGTGCCCCCACCACCTCCTCCACCTCCTCATGGGAAGAAAAGACTACCTGCTTCACTAATTATAGAAGAGGAGGAAAATCAAGAAGAGGAAGAACAGCAAGAAAATGACGAGTTTTTGCCAGAGGAGCCCAGAAGATATAATAGGAAAGAAAATTATATCTGGCAATTTTTTAAATTTCCTGCTGACCAAAAGAAAGTAAATGCCAGATACGTCTTTTGTCGCATTTGCGGCGATCGTCTTTCAAGGGGCACAGACAAAAAGTACAGTTTTGGCAATCATACAATGCACAGGCACATGAGTCGATGGCACCCTAACAATTACAGCAATGCACAACTTCGCGACCAACAACAAAATCCGCCAGAAATGGCAAGAAGATCTGTTGTTCAGGAGGTATCGGGACCGGAGGCGAGGGAGGTGATCCCGAACATCCAAATCAACATGGGAGAAGTGAAGCAAGTCTGTGTGTGGTGCAACCAGACACTTTGCTACCGCGAAAGTAGCATTACCCTGATAATGAGAGCCATCACCAATCATGTGTGCCCAAAACGCCCCAAAAAGTAAATTCTTTTTTTTTTTGTTGCTCCTGTTGAGCCGTCTTCGATGAATCATTTTTGTTTCCCCCCTCCCCCCCAAAAATAAAAAAAAATACAAAATGTTCAGAAAAAAACAAAAAAATATAAAAAATGTTCAGAAAACTAATAAAAAAAATTTAAAACAACAAAAACAAAAAAAAACAGTTCTTTTCAGAACTACCTCCCCATTATTAAAAAAATTGGTAGAATTCTTTGAACTCTGCCAAGCTCTATTTCTATTAGTTCGCTACCAGTTCGCACTCCGGTACGCGTACTTTGAGCGTACCAAAAAATTTTTTTTAAAAAAAGGAACAGTAAGTATAAGGAAAGGAAACAGACAGTTATGTTACAAAAAAAGACAGCTATAGGGAGTAAAGAAAAGATACTGTTACCCGCAATTCACTTCTGATCATGTCATATATTACATAATTTTTTACATGGTCAGTGAGATCATCAGCAGTGGATTGCGAGTAACAGTTTTTTCTGTTTACTTCCTATAGTTGTCTTTCTTGTAACATAAATGTCTTTTCCTATCCTTATACTTACTGTTCTTGTTTTTAAAATTTTTGGAGATCATTCAGAAACAGTAACATTAATAGAGACAGAATTAGTGAATAATAATGAAGAAGTATGAGAAGAGAGGGACTGAGAAAAATACTTGAAGGAATAGAAAAATTAAGTAATAGAGAAAGGAAGGAGAGAAGTAGCAAACACAGGAAAGTAAAGATTAAAGAAATGAAGCAGTAGAACTAATAGATGTTAAATGTGATAGATTAAATGATTGAGTGAGGGTGACGATAAGGTGTGTCCTCTCTAAAAGTTTGTTTAAGGTGAACCGTACTCTGGGTTGCATATCAAATTTATGCTTGTTGAAGAATACAGACGAGATAATAGATGTGAAGACCTACCATTGCAGTAAAACATGCCCATTTATTACATCAATCATAACATAGTCAGTAACATCATCAGTAGTGGAATGTAGGTTAAAAAAGTAGAAAACATTTACCTTATAATTCATGTTAACTTTTCAAGCAAATTTTTCATACATTCAATCTGTAAAAGAGAGAACAAACATTTCCAAAAATATTAAAACATGTATTTAAAAATTAGAAAAAAGAAGGGAAAAGGTTCAAGAAGAAACAGTTTTTAAACAACTTTGACATTTACAGAAACCTCTACTTCCCTACGACCCCTACACAATCCTAAAGATATTTATTTTAAAAAAACAGTATCTTCATGCTGATGAAATGAGGCCTATTTTGAAACATGATGCTTCTTTTGCATTGCTTATGTCTCACAATAGTGATGCAATAACAGCGCAAAAAAGATGTAAAGCCATCATAAAATTGTGTCAAACATTTTAAATGATTGTTTTAGGATGCAAATAAGATGTGTGCTTTCAAGAGCTTTCTTTGAGGTGAGGCCTATTTCTTTTTTTTAAAAAAAAACAATACCTAGAAGTACAGCACTGTAAGCATTAAAATTGACACTTACAGAAGACTCTGCTTCTCCATATCTACCTCACATTTCTAAATATATATCATAATTTCAAAAATCATAACATTAATTATACATGTTAAATGGTTTATTTTTGCTGTTCTCAGAATGTATCAAATTTCACTTAAATCAGTGACTTGAAGGTATTCATCATGTAACAGCGGGAAAAAAAAAACACAATCAAAATGATTGTGTTTAAAAAACCCATACAACCTTCGAAATCTGATTTCAAAACTCCTTAAAATTAACTTACTTTCAATGACGTCGAACGATCTCCTATGAACAGCATCCACTCTGTTGTGCTACAAATATTTTCAGCCCGCCACTTTCTGAAAGAAAACCTCCATCGATACGTGAAATATGTTACATAGAAAAAAAGACTTCTCTCATTATATCACATGTTTCCACTAGGCCAAATCATGTTGCCGCGATTCGCAAGTCTTGTTATTCTTCCAATCAAATCCCGACATTTTCTATTTTCGCAACTTTCAAAAATAAAATATTTGAGATTATTTTCACAATCCTGGACTACTAATAACTTACTCTTCTTTGTCACTCATGTTCTCCTTTTCCTATGACACTGATACTGCTTACTATGAAGCAGACTTACTTGCATTAGGTTTATATAGTTGGATTTTTAATCTAGACAGCATTGCAGACTTACATTCCCTCTACTTAAAATTTTGGTTTTAAAAACACCAGGTAAGAATTTTTAAGGTCAAACGGCAATTTTTTTTTGAACGTTACAACGGAATCATTACAGAATGACCAGCCGTTTCCAGACTTTAAGTAAGCTGTATAATGTCCTGATGTTGTTGATGGACCATCGTGATAGATAATTGCTACAGTAACAAAAGTCCTCCCTGATATTGACAGCTGAGAAGCCACAAAATTTTTTATTAAAGTTGACAATTTTGATCCATCAGGCCTACAACGTTGGATCATTAAAATGACATACTGGCCATATCTACGTATAAATAATGTTGACATCATATCACATTTACATTGGCTACACTCCATGTTGTGATCCGCTGCATTTACTAGCTTATTAAAGGAGACTGATTTACTGTCTGGCAAAGTTAAATATATAAATCTTTCTGAGTCTACACTAGTAGTACTTGATACCATACAGTTCTCGCAGTCATGCTGCCATTGATAAGAAAGCCCAAACAGGTGATCTACATCTACACCCTCAACTTGCAATATATCAAGCATATACATTAAAAACTCCTGACAATCTTGCTGATTATTTTCAGAGAAGTCTGTTTGACCTGAACATTCATCTAACAGATAACGAACTTCAGACACACTTTCTACTTTTGTTCGATCAGTGCTACATTTCTCGAAAACAGAATTCAACAAACAGCATAAAATTTGTTCAGAATTCAACAGAATCTGTTCTTTTAAACTCTCTAGTGAAAAGAGAACATTAACCACTACATTTGCATAGCAGTTGACACCAGAACTGTTTTCAAATTGAAAACCGACAACATCTTCAACAGAATCCACTTTCTTTCTGCTAACAATTTTCGGTTCATTGACTTTTGGTCTTTTTGCAACAACCTCCCTACTATTACTGCTATTTCTACGTTTGCGGCCTACCACACGTTTCTCAAACAAAGGATATTGAGGCAAATGTGGCGCATACTCTCTTCTTAACCTATTGTATTCCTTAACACAATCTAGATCCGCACAAATGTTTGTGACATCACAGTCAATCAAGTACAATCCCGATAAAGTTCTAACTCGTGACAATGCCACATATGCCATACCCTCCTTGAACACAGAACTGCCAATATTCACCAATGCACAGTCTACACTTAAACCTTGCGATTTATGGATTGTCACCGCATATGCCAAGCAAACAGGAAACTGTTTACGGCGAACATATAAGTCTTTAACAAGCAAAAACCTAGCAGAACAACGACCAATTTGCTGTACTTCCTCAATGCCATCAAATTTAATTTTTAAAAATTCTATTCCATCTCTATTTCTGTATTTCTCAAAATCAACAACATTACCCATTGATCCATTTACCAGACCTCTTTCTACATGTAAATTCCTTCTCAAAATAATTCGGCAATTTAAACACACATTCAAAGTCTTTTCAAAACCCGCTGTTTTAGATATAGTCTTCTCTAATGAATCCAATTTTGATTTCAAATTGTCTGACAAAATAATTGTTGATCCCATATGCTCTAATTTGTCGATAGCTTCAAGTTTCACAATCTCTTGCTTTTCTAAATTCAACATTTTGTTGTTAAAGATGGCACATTCTGCAAGAGTTGGCATGAGACATATCCCGGATTTCTTCTCAGTAATTTTCCGAAAAATATTCTCAGGCACAATCTCTTGTTTGGGATATAATTTTGACAGTAATCGTGCATTTAAAGCTTCTTTCCCATGCTCGGTCACTTTTCCAATTCTAATATCTTGTAGAATATTCTTGTAATCTTCATCCTTTGCCTGACGCATATTTTGATGCAGTTCTGCATAATTGAAGTTTAACCATATATTGACGTTGCCAATGCTCCCTAGGCACTTCCTGGTATCTTCATGCGTGAGTATTTTGAACACAGGTTGACCTTTTACTGGTGTCAGCTGCAGAAGATCTCCGAAAACAATGATGTGTTTCCCACCAAATAACACATCATATTCAGTTTTAAGTACTTCTTGCATTCTCAAATGCACAAAGGCAAGCATGACATTGGAAACCATGCTTACTTCGTCAATGATAAGTAGTTTCATTTTCCTCAAGACTCTTGAAACTTCACAGCAAGCATCTCCAGATAACTTGTTGTATTGTAATTTGTTGTCATGCTCCACCGGCAGCATCAATAGACGATGCAAAGTAATACCTTTAATATTATGTGCTGCCAGTCCAGTAGGAGCGGTGACAACACAAGACAGCGATGACTCAGTCCTTTCCTGCAAATAACAAGAGATTGCTTTAATGAGGAAACTTTTTCCAGTTCCCGCTTCTCCACTCACGTACAGTCGGACAGGCTTCAACGACGTACACGAGCACTCTTTCTTCTCATGACTTAATCCGTGCTCAATTTCCTTGGTAACTTCATCATATATTTTCCTCTGCTCAACGTTGAGTTGTTTTTCCAAGTCTTGTAAGTTAACTGAATCCTCCTGAGCATGTGCCATGGCTCTTTCTACTTCATTCATAGCAGTGGCAGCTTCATTTTCGATAATAGGTCCTCCAAGTGGATCTTGACTCAATGAAACAGAACTCTGACTGTCCTGAGAACTGTCTCTGGCAATCTCGGCTGCAATCGTTGCTTCCTGCTCAATTTCCAAAGTTAGCATTTCTTGATATTTAGAAAAAGCAGGACATTCTATGGACTCCTTGGCTGCATTGAAAGAGTCTTCGTAACAGAGGAAATCTCCAAGCAGTTCCTCTTCTGCACGCCAAGGCTTGAAAAGTTGCAAAAGTGCTAAATAGAAAAACTCCTTTTTTTCTGGAGATTCGCCACTTAATTTTCGATGGTTTACTAATTGGCATTTTCTTTGCTTGACCAGGCATCCCTCACTTCCAATTACAGCATACACTCCTTTCTCAATATCTTCTTTGATGTTCCTCTTGAATATATAATTTTGGAGAACCTCATATAGACAAACATTCTCAAGGTGACTGCTTCGATTTGGATAATATGTATCCAACATGTTGGTCTTCAAAATGTCGGTACTGTTTGGTTCCTTTTCTGCCAAATACTCAATTTCCCGAACAGGTTTTAGAACTCGATTTCGCGTTGCAGCAAGACCAAGACTCGCCCAAACGAGACTCCTGGATTTGGCATAGAGACTTGCTGAAGACAATCGATCAGAACATTCGTAAGCTCCGATTTCTCGATGCGACAACATCTTCAGACTGAAACTGTACAACTTCTTGCTGAGGCTCTTTTCATGGGAAATGTCCTCCCACATATCCTTCAGTTCGGTCTTTTCTTTTTTGGTGATGTAAGATGTCACATACCGAGCCACAGCCATACAGTTGTCAGCCACAAACTGTATATCCATGTTGGCATTCCACATGGACAAAATCACTGGGTTGTAGTCATTGATGTACTTGGACTCTTCGTTCCTTTTCAAATTGTATGTATTCTTGGGTGATTTCCTCATCACATTATGTCGCAGCGAAGACATCAAACTGTTCACTCTTCCTTTAGAAATCACCGGTCGTGGAAAGTTGAAACGACATTTGGTGTAGAACTTGTCCTTGTTTCTGAATTTACGACGACAGTACTTTCCACAACGATGGCTTTGGAAACGTAGAACTTGTTCTCTTAGACTTTTCTTCTCCGTTGCGTTTGGAACAGCACACGTAGAATACTGTTCGATGAAATTCATCACTAAGTCATCCGGATCTGTTCCAAATTTAGGTGCATCCTTGATCCACAGCAACATATGTATATGAGGGGCACCTCTTGCTTGGTACTCCTTTCTCCAGAAGAAATCCAACACCTCTCCAAGAGGTGGATTCTTTTTATTTGTGATGAAAGACATCATAGCTTCAAATCTATGATTGAAGTACCTGCATACATTCACAGGATCCAAAGAACACAGTTCTCCAGGTGTCTTGAATTCAATGTTTTCAATATTTCCATTTGCCTCTCGTAGAAATTCAAGTAAGTCATCCCAGCCATACTCGGCACAGCTCAGAGTGAGGAACCATGTCGGAGTTCCTAAGTTCCTCAGCATACATTTTAAGTCACCATGACGACGGTACCAGTACTCATTAGTACCACGCTGACACGCCATGAGATTAATTAAGTGAGAATCCAAAATACTGTCTTGGACATTGACTTTATGCATAAAGTCACTTGCCGAGATGTTTCGCATCTGTATACCACTTTTTAAGATGTGGTTCACTGCATATGACAGTCCAGACAGATCGCTTTCAAACAGGAGATGAAACAAATAGGGAATGCATTGCCGAAACCTAGGATCTTCTGCATACAATCGTAAAGTCCGGTATTCAGATGCAGGAATTTCACGAGGTCGCTCATCATATCTTCCTCCTTGACCTGTGGGAAATAGCTGTGGGAAACACCGAGCTTCCAAACTTTCCTCCCAAACACTAATGGGACTCCCTTTGGCTTGTTTCATTTGAAACAACTCAATAGCATTCCCCATCACTTCCTTCGAATGCAAAGGATGAACACTATAATGTTCATATATTTCTTCACTTTTAGAGGCCTCTACTTTCTCAATTTGGCCAGCACACAAATCGCTATCCTCTTCATCACTTACTTCCTCTTCTGCAACATATACATTCTTATAGTACTTATTATTTTTCTTCAAATACACTGTTGCCTTTTTGACTTTCCTAACATCCACTAAATCTTGCCATATTTTCTTATTCTTTGTCGGAACCCCATTAACCAAGATAACCAGAGGTTCCTCTTCCACTTTTTCTATTCCAATTGTGTTAATGTTTTTGTTCAAATCTAGAGGCAAATAAACAACTCTTCCCTTTAATCCTCTCTGTAAATCTGCTGGAGGCAATTTCCCTGTCTTTGGCTCCATTCTTACAATAGCCTGAAAGGGATGGATACTTTGAATCAAAATAGATTCATAAGTATTTAAATCCTTCAATTCAGAAGGAATCTCAACCAATTCCAGATTATTATGAACTGCCCTAGCAGGCATCTGGTTTTGGTTTAATTTATTACAACAATAAGTACACACACGTTGATCCGATCCCAAATCAAAATAATTTTCTACCATCAAGTATGTGGCTAAATCCTTCCATTCACTATTATTTTCCCTTTCACTTTTTGCATATAAATCCACTACCTTAGTCTGATTCTTATAATAAGTGCGTCGACAACATACACAAGTGAAATTAGGCCTCTCACTTGATTTCATCTGAAACGTGGCAATTTCCTTCTGAAAATTATCTGTACTGGAAACCTGTACATTATCTTCCACATTACCCTCTACTTCAGGGTCAATTTGAACATTCTCATCTTTACTACCAAAGTAACAAAACTCAATTTCTTCACAAAGATTCTTCACATCTATTTCAGAACCATGCAAAAGAGCAGCACATAACTGTTTAAGCATAATTGCTGGACTCTTAGCATAATACAACATTCTCACTAATTTTCTCACTTTATTATGATGCACTGCTAGCATCCTGAAATGATGAAAAACACTCTGGCATACTCTCCTGGAAAGACAAGCCAGTGAATGACCACGCAAACCTGTCATTTGTCTCACTCTGCAAGGATCTAAATCTTGCAACAACTTCATTTTCTGCTTCAAACTTTTCTTATTAAATGTCCGTATAAAATCACATAGCAAATTGATGGAAACCTGTCGCACACTGCAAATAGAACTACACTTCCAAATGTACACAGGACCCTTAGGACGTCTTCCTAAAACCTCATCACTTAGCGCCTCTTCTGTCTCTGTTGTCACAAGTTGTTCTTTTTCAACTGGACAACCATCCTTCACTTCATAAGCTCGACCACTGATGTCAACTGCATGCACCAAATCATTATCCTGAAAATAAGTCTCCTCATTAAAAAATGCCTCAGAACTTGAACTATGCATCCATTCTCCAGAAAAAACTTCACAAAAGTTAGTACGATTTACTACTCTCTTCCATCTACTTTTTGTTTTGAAATCAGAAATTACCTTGCTTAGTTTCCTAATTCTATTGATTACCAAAATAAACAACTTTCGCTTGATTTCAAAAGCATGATCAATAATTTTCTCTACATTTTTCTTCCTCCTATAAAATGCCGCTTTCTGTTGGCCTTTCTTTTTAATATTTTTCAATAAATTAACTAATATCCTATTACGGAACATTCGTTGTCGAATGTCCCTAAACTGTTGTTTCCTTCTACTATCATGCACAGAGTTATCTCTTCCTCTACCAGTAACATTTGTGATGGGTCTCTCCTTTCCATTTAAATTACTTCTCTTTTTGTTAAGAGACACATTTTTTTGAGCAAAATTTTTTTTACTACAAATATTTCTTAAGAATGATTTCATGCTCTTACCCGGACCTTTCTTGGTGTTTTGACAAGTATTTGGGGAAGAGGACTGCTGCAATAAAACATCATCCTGCTGTCTTTGACGTTTTCTAGCCTTTCGTATTCGACTTCTGGAAGGCATTTTCCAAACTATGAAAGAATCTGCAGTTGAATCTGTGAAAAAATATAATATAAAATGTTATTAACCACTATTACCAAACAGTAAATAAATAACAGTCATCTAAAACTTAATGCCGTACTAATTATTTAACATAGCAAATATTTTCCACCAGCACTGCATCACAAAAATGACACTCAATGGTACAAAACAGGCATACAACACTCATAAATCACTCCCTAATATTTTAAATCATTAATTCAGGATGACGATAAGATGTAGCCTATCTAAAGGTTTGTTTAGGCCCAGATCTTTGGACTGGGGTGAATGTGTGTCATTGATCCACATTCAGTCCATCACCTGTTTTGTTTATTTGAGGTGAGGCCAACACATGGTTGCAGATAAGATTTTCACTGAAAAAAAACCAAGGTAAAAAAACATGTGAAGGCCTACCAATGAAGTAAATCATTAAATGAAAACCAATACATTTCTGGAAATATGCACTACTAGTGCTTCATAAGATGTTTTGGATCATATTTATAAGTTATTTGAGTATCTAGTATGCTATTTTACATTCTTCATGGTGCAAATTTATTGTAAATACGCTCCCACCTGCGGTTGGCAAATTTAGATTTTGATTATGGGAGTTAGATAGGCATGTTAATAATTTCCCAAAAATGGTATATAACCCCAAACAACCTTTGAAGCAAATTCTCTTAGCCATGTTATCCACCTCCCATTGGATAACATGGCTAAGAAGTGCTTGCAAATGTGATAAAAAAAGGCCTGCAATGCATGAATAACGCAGAAAAATCAGCGATATTCATGCATTTTCCAACAAATGCTCTTAGCCATGTTATCCACTTCCTATTAAATAACATGGCTAAGAACTGCTCAGGGCACCATGAGGAACGCTTTCCATTTAAAAAGGGAAAAATAACATCAAAGACACTAAAATGCCTTCTAAATATGAACCCAAACAACCTATGAAGCAATGTGAAAAAAAACTGCCGCAATGCATGAATATAGCAGAAAAATCAGCGATATTCATGCATTTCCCAGCAAATGCTCTTAGCCATGTTATCCACTTCCAATTAAATAACATGGCTAAGAACTGCTCAGGGCCCCATGAGGAACGCTTTCCATTTAAAAAGGGAAAAATAACATCAAAGACACTAAAATGCCTTCTAAATATGAACCCAAACAACCTATGAAGCAATGTGAAAAAAACGGCCACAATGCATGAATATAGCAAAAAAATCAGCGATATTCATGCATTTTCCAGCAAATGCTCTTAGCCATGTGATCCACTTCCTATTAAATAACATGGCTAAGAACTGCTCAGGGCCCCATGAGGAACGCTTTCCATTTAAAAAGGGAAAAATAACATCAAAGACACTAAAATGCCTTCTAAATGTGAACCCAAACAACCTATGAAGCAATGTGAAAAAAAACGGCCACAATGCATGAATATAGCAAAAAAATCAGCGATATTCATGCATTTCCCAGCAAATGCTCTTAGCCATGTTATCCACTTCCTATTAAATAACATGGCTAAGAACTGCTCAGGGCCCCATGATGAACGCTTTCCATTTAAAAAGGGAAAAATAACATCAAAGACACTAAAATGCCTTCTAAATATGAACCCAAACAACCTATGAAGCAATGTGAAAAAAAACGGCCACAATGCATGAATATAGCAGAAAAATCAACGATATTCATGCATTTCCCAGCAAATGCTCTTAGCCATGTTATCCACTTCCTATTAAATAACATGGCTAAGAACTGCTCAGGGCCCCATGAGGAACGCTTTCCATTTAAAAAGGGAAAAATAACTTCAAAGACACTAAAATGCCTTCTAAATATGACCCCAAACAACCTATGAAGCTCTAACAGTACATATCCTGAAATTTAATTCATTTCAAAATTCGTTTTTAAACACAGCATATAAATCAATTGTATACCTGCATTCATGAAGAAATGACTAAAAATGTCCTTGAGACACATGAAAGTGTTTTCTGGAATGCCCTAGCACCATTTTTGGGACACTATTAACATGGCTAGGTAACTCCCATAATCAAAATCTAAATTTGCCAAGCACAAGTGGGAGCGTATTTACAAGACACTTGTCCCATGAGGAACACTTTACATTTTAAAAGGCGAACACAACATCTTAGACACTCAAATACCTTATAAATATGGCCCAAAACAACCTATGAAGCTCTAGCAGTACATATCTAGAAATGTAATTGATTTCTTAAATCGTTTTTAAAAGCAACATATCTGTTTCAGCTTACATAACAGACCATGAAATGGCCTCCATGTATTACAATATCTTGTGTAACTGCATGCCAGAATGTTACACCAAATATGCAATTATAATTTCTCTTTGAAACTAATTCTATTAGTATATCACTAGAGACAAAACCACATTTTAAAAACACAGCTTTCTTCATCATTTTCTCCTTAAATCATACTATTCTCTATCTAAATTAAATAAATCTTTTCTCACCTTAGCAAATATTTTTTGAGTTTTGAAAACAGTCTCAGAAATACACCAAATTGTCTTCAGCAGAAGAAAAAGGATGCACTCCAAAGGCTGCAGCTATTGAAAGCACAGAAATACAGATATTCTTTTCACATATCTCTCATATTAGCCAATCATACCTCTTCCCTCACTTTTTTCAAATCAAAATCCTTCCCCCCTCTGCCCTGTCTGCCTTGTATCCATAGCAACCACCTCCTGGAAGACCTCTCATGTTTGCAAATTCACACAACAATGTTTCAATTGAACTCTGAACTCTCAGTGCACCTGCGTATCCAGTGCAATCTTTCATTAAATGTTTCTTACTTGACCATTCAAATTACATCTTTCAAAGAACACATCCATGCACCCTAACTTTCTGTTTTCAGAAATGGAAATGCACCAATCACTGCTAATGAATCATTAGCATTGTAAATCCACAGTTTTTTTTCTTTAGAAACTCCTACTGTTTCAACTGCCCTTTCATTACCACACTTCATCTGACTGCAGAACAACCTTCAGCCACCATGTTTAACGTCTGGATTGTTGGACATAGTTACATCCACTGGGCTCAAAGGTATGCTGAGAGCAGAAATTTACCTAACCTCAATTTACAAGATGTGGAAATTAAGTGGTTGGGCCAAAGAGGATTAAAATGTCACCAATTGATACCATTGGTGAAAACCTTTATGCATTTGCCAAAACCTGACCTGTTAATAGTGCACTGTGGAGGTAATGATTTGGGCACTTTGACAGGGGTAGGTCTGGAAATGCTTTTAAAGGACACCTTTGAGCAATTAATGGCACTTTTTCCTCAAACTGCCTTGGTATATTCCAATATATGCCAAAGACAGAAATGGAGGTGGTCCAACCAATTTTGTCCACAAATTGAGAAAGCGAGGAAGCATGTAAACAAATCTGTGTCAGCTTTCATGAGAGACCATGGAATGGGCTCTCTGTACAACAATAACTTGCGTTACTACATGCAAGATATCTACAGAGGAGATGGAGTTCACTTCTCAGATGAGGGCAACAGAATTTTCATTCTGAATTTAAGACTGTGCATTGGTACCTACTTATAAGTACCTAAATGTACCATAAACCCAAAAGCTCTTCTCAGAGCTACCCTTCATCTGATCACACACTTTTATTATTTTTTTTCTAACTTTTTTCTGTAATTTTCAACAAACTACGCTTAAAGAGCGCTATCCGGTACGCGAACTGGAAGCTAACCGCGCAAAATTTCAAAAAAAAGTTTTTTCTTCGCAAATATAGTCCTCCTCAGCCACCCTCAGAAAACGTAGGGGGGCAAAATACTTGTACCATGCCCCCTTCTACCCATTCAGAACATTATTTACCCTCCATTTTATACCTTGATTCGACCGTAACACAAAATGGTGGACTCCCGTTACGCTCCAAGTACGCGGACCGGACCGCTATCCGGGAAGCGGTCCAAAAAAAAGGCGGGAAAGTAATTTACAGAAAAACGACTAGAGACACTCTCACCAAATATAAATTAGCTCATACTACATAACAATCCCTTTCATTCTCACAAATTTGATTGAAATTTCATTTAGCCATTTAGCCTTTAGACCTCTCCAAATACCGTGAGGTAAATTACTTCACAAAACACATCTGAACTGTTGGAATTGACAACCAATGAAAATGTTACTTTCATTTTCTACTTTTATTACCTGACATTTGATTGGTTATATACTTGAATATATATAAAGGAAGAGAAGAAAACACAGCCATTTTGACTACTACTTCTTGTTGTACAACACCTTTTAATAGCTTCCAAAAACTTCAACTTCTTTGTGAAGGTAAGATATAATTTTTAAAAACGAAATATATTGTGCACTATAACTTAATATAATAGAATTTTTCTGCTACGTATACACTATCCCTCTGTAGTAGTAATGTATTTAGATAGACTTCTCTGTTATAGTTATGAATGGAGTTAGGCTTGTCTTGGTTAAATCACATACACTTTTTTATAGTCCTATTTCCACTCTGATACTATACACTGCCAAAAGATAAATTCACTGATAAAAAATGACTATCTAAAATTAATCCCAACAGTGCCCTATCTCTACTAATATATATTTTCTTATTCAAAATTTCAGGCAAAATGGAAGGCGAACAACAAATTTCATTTTCGATTGAACTGAAGGAGAGCAGCCAAGACAAACTTGATGACTTTATGGATGACAGTAGAGACCACGAACTTCTACAATGTGTTGAAGCAGTAGACAACTTGCTTGAAAATGAAAAACAATTACACCCTATAATAAATTATGACATTTCTGACAATGAAATGTTAGAAAATTTAATAAAGTATGAAAAACAATGAAAATAACAAAAATAACTTTAAAAATAAAGACAACAAAAAAAAAAAAGAAAAAAAACCAAACAATTAACATACAGTCTTTGAAAAGTGTATCATTCTATTATCCTTATAGTACGCTGCCCAGAACGCTTTCCGGTTCGCGTACTAGACGCTCATCGCGAAAAAAAAAAATATATATATTTTTTTGGACCCTGCTGGGCCCTTTTAAAAACACCACATAAAACCTAGGGGGTCAGGGAGGATCTACTATGCCCCCTTATGGAAATTTCCCTCTTTGTTTTGGCCTCCTCTTGTCTCTCGATCCTACCGAGAGAGAAGATGGCGGCTGCACCGGACTGTTTAGAATGTTGACAAACACCGAAGAGCCAATCAGCTTTCCGTGCGCAAAGTTCCGATAAGCGAAAAGTACGCGAACCGGATCGCTGCCCGGACCGCTGTTACAGATATATATCTTGATTTAAACGTTAATTTCTCAAAATCCACTGGAGCACATATATTGAGACCTAGCAAAGGCACATCGGCCTAACAGTCCCTACAATTTTGCCAAGTTTCGTGCAAATCCATTCAGCCGTTCGGGCTAAAAGTGAGTCCAACCGCCCTATGGAAATTAACATGGGAAAAACGCGTTTTGGGACCCCCCTTTTTTCTCGGGCCCCCCTTGATGAAACCCCCCCAAATTTTCAAGGGCTGCTCAGAAACAAAATGTGCCATTTTCCTGAAAATTTCAGCCAATTCCGTCCACAAACGCCAAAGTTATTAGACATAGAATTTTCAGAAATCCCATAGGGAAAAAATCCTAACTATATATACCTACTGGCGACCGCCAGTAGGTAATATATATATATATATATATATATATATATATATATATATATATATATATATATATATATTCACTGAAAAAAACATAGGTTATACACTATATATAGTTAGGAATTAGCCTTTAAAAAACCAATGAAATTCACTAAAAAAAACATAGGTTTTAGACCTTATATAGTTAGGAATTAACATATAAAAAACCATTGAAATTCCTCCTATATAGTTAGCTGGACATTTTATTGACATAAAACCCAATGAAATTCCATATATGGTTAGTTGCAATAACTATATATCGCGCACCCGCAATCCACTGCTGATGATGTCACATATTACATCATTCATGACATGGTCAGTGACATCACTGATGACATCACTGATGACATCATCCAGTGACTGTGTGTTTCTGTTAAGTTTAAATATGTCTTACATATTGAAGAATGAGTGAATGTATAAGTGTCTGGATGAAGGATTTAGTAGGTGCGTGACTGACTGAGCGAGTGAATGAATGTGTCTTACTGAATGCATGGGTTAATGACTAAACTGTCTGAAAGTGTGCATCAATATGTCTGTTGTTGTGCAAGCTGCTGCATGTGTTGATCAGTAGCTATATTAGTGGCTATATAGCTTATTGATTGGTTGCCCAAGTATTTGTATGGAAGACTGAGTGTGTGTGTAACTGGCTGGGAGGCGAGTGACTATGTGCAGATCAATGTGTACTTGTATAAGTAATTGTATAAGAGAGTAAGTATGTGTTAGTATATGTTTGGAAAAGTAAGGTGTTCTGTGTTTAACTGTATAGATGAGGAAATCGAAGTGCGATTGATGCTTTACAGGACTGACTAGGTGTGTGAGTAACTCCATGGATGAGTGGCAGTGTGTGAGTGTCTGCATAGGTGTATGAGTGCATATGACAGTGTTGTAAAAATGAGTGACTGTATGTACGAGTGATTGTATGGGTGAATGAGTGAATGTGTGCGTAGACGTAGGAATCAGTGAGTGCGTATGTAGTAACTGGTATTGGTGTGTCATGATGTCATCAGTGATGTCATTTGAGATGTCATCAGTTATGTCATCAGTGATGTCATTTGAGATGTCATCAGTGATGTCATCAGTGATGTCACTGACCATGTCATGAATGATGTAATATGTGACATCATCAGCAGTGGATTGTGGGTGCTCGATATATAGTTATTGCAACTAACTATATATGGAATTTCATTGGGTTTTATGTCAATAAAATGTCCAGCTAACTATATAGGAGGAATTTCAATGGTTTTTTATATGTTAATTCCTAACTATATAAGGTCTAAAACCTATGTTTTTTTTAGTGAATTTCATTGGTTTTTTAAAGGCTAATTCCTAACTATATATAGTGTATAACCTATGGTTTTTTCAGTGAAATTCATTGGTTTTTTAAATGCTAATATATAGATATGTAAGGGCAGAAACCATATTTCACTATACTAATTCACTACTAATCCTACATGGGTTCTGGAGTAGCGTGCTACTCGCCCAAAAAAGTGTTTCAACACCCCATCAGGGGTAACAAGCGCTATATAAACGCAAACCTTTTTCCATCTTCTATTCGTCTGCTAGCCTTCTGAATACAAATAACTGACTCACCTATACACCACTCAAATTACTTTCATATTTCACTATACTAATTCAACACTAATCCTTCTTGGGTTCCGGAGTAGCGTGCTACTCTCCGAAAAAAGCGATTTGACGCCTCGTCAGGGGTAGTAAGCGCTATATAAATGCAATTACAATACTAATACAATACAATATATGTACAAAAACATCCTGCCAACGCGTTTCGTTCACATTATCTCTCATGAACTTTGTCAGGGCACATATGCGTTGAATTCAAATAGTCACATCTCTTTTTGTATCAATCAGATCATATATCAGACCAAAATTTGTAGAATTCAAAATGAGTTACACCCTTCTTGGACGCGGGGGTCCAGAATATTGTCCGTTAGTAGAGGGATATGGGGATGATAACCCCAGATCTTAAACCTTGATACGTATCTCAGCCGTCACCAAAGGATCAAAGGATCAAGAGGTAAACAGACTCTGACATATGAGCTGAAATAAGAAATAAAACAGATATCTTCTGGAACTTGATGATAATTTTTTCTAGTGCACCTTACCACTTGTGGTATTAATATGTTTCTACTTGACAATGGTACCAAACAACGGCAGGTACCGGAATTGTAGTGCACGGAAATTTAATGTGTTGAAACTTACAGTGAGGTGCAGTATCTGTGGCCCACTGTTATATTTTGTCTTGGATCACTATAGTCTGTTCTGCTTCAAAGTCGTCGATTGTCAGTTTGTGTACAGCGCCAAGAAACTACTCCGTGGAGTAATAATGCGCATCACAGATGGTATAATCAAAAAGTGTTGCAGGTAGCCTAACAGTTTCAGGTATACTTACTACCACACACAGATACGGGGGAAACGGAATTAAAACGATATGGGTAAACGGAATTTAAAGAGTCTGTCTGTACCGGGTATACCACCACAGCCTTGGGGAAAACAGAAATAGAGTGAGTCTACCGTTTGGCCAGATATATGGACATATTCATGCCTGTCCATATACCGAGGGAGCCGCCGCTTTTGGCACTGGAGAAGCAGGTTCGAGTCTCGGCGTCGGCTCAACGTCCTGTGATTCTAGGTAAATCACCTAAGTTTCCCCTGCCTACCACCCAAAAAAATGAACGTATTCTTGTTTAGCGTAACTGGTGCTCGTGTACAGCGCTCGAATACCTTCGGGCGCTATATAAAACTGCAAAAAAACGAGTCTTTTGGCGTAGGACCACTGCGGTATGCAGGGGTGTCGTTGACCCAAACCGCGCATGCGCTTCTTTGCAATGCAACATATCAAAACATGTAACGCTCTGTTATTAGAGGTCGGCAGCATAGTTCAGGCGAACGCGTTTGCTTACCACAATAATTATGTCATAGCACAATAGTCTTCTTTATAATACTATTTTTCTAGCGGCCCGCCCTAACCTGCTATAAATACATCTGATGCTGGAAGTGTTTTTCCTCCGTGAGATATCACATCTCCGCCCCTCTCCCACCTCCAGTTGAGAGGCCTATACGCAGTGCTCCCCGCAGAGAAGGTCATTCTACCTGCCGGCTCCTATTTTTAGCAATGCTAGTTAAAGCCAAAATGCCCGTATTGGTTTTTTTTTCTCATAATGTGTGTGCGCCTGGCGTACATGCTGGTAGACAATATGGTCCTCGCTACAAGTGGAGCGGCGCGCTCATTCCGATGGGGTCGGCATTGGGAATGCCGTTGTATACTCCCCGGGAATAACTGATGACGCTAACCGCTAAGAGTGTCTGTCTCCATGTGATGATGGCCGGCACCTCATACAGTACAATGCAGACCAATGTTCAGTCTGTGGTTAAACAGGGACGTCCAGTGTAGATTAAGGAGAGTCAAATCGGTGCCAGATTTATGGATAACCAGGATAGCAGGAAGGGCCAAAGGACGGATCGTGTTGCTAATATATTTCTTTAAATACCATGAATAAATGTAACACAGCAAAGTGGCGTACATGCTGGTAGACAATATGGTCCTTGCTACAAGTGGAGCGGCGCGCTCATTCCGATGGGGTCGGCATTGGGAATGCCGTTGTATACTCCCCGGAAATAACTGATGACGCTAACCGCTAAGACTGTCTGTCTCCATGTGATGATGGCCGGCACCTCATACAGTACAATGCAGACCAATGTTCAGTCTGTGGTTAAACTGGGACGTTCAGTGTAGATTAAGGAGAGTCAAATCGGTGCCATATTTATGGATATCCAGGATAGCAGGAAGGGCCAAAGGACGGATCGTGTTGCTAATATATTTCTTTAAATACCATGAATAAATGTAACACAGCAAAGGCTTCCCCCAGGCAGGGGGAAGCGGAAACCACGTCCTCCCGGCCCCGCCCACAACCAGGCGGCGGCCATCTTAAGGCAGCTCGGGCGGCGGCGACGATCTCGGGGGCAAAACGAGGGGTGGGCACCCTCAAAATTACATTAAAAACAATAAAATGAAAGATAGAAGCCCCCAAGCCCCGCCCCCCAAGCCCCCCCCAAAAAAATCGCGAAAAATCGCGGGGTGCGCGCACGCGTTCGCGCTTATAGATATATAATTGATTTCTCTTTGATTTCTCTTCTAATTTTCTCAGGAACCACTGGAGGGATTTACACAATTTTACCAAAAGCGTAATCTGCATACCAGACACTACCATTTTGACAAGTTTGGTGTAATTCCCTCCAGCAGTTCAAGCTGTAGCTGAGTCTAAAGGTCCTATGGAAATTAACATGGGGAAAACACGTTTTGGGACCCCCCTTTTTTCTCAGCCCCCACTTGACGAATCCCCCCCAACCTTTCAGGGAAGGAGCGGAGCGGAGCGAGCCATCTTCTTTGAGAAATTTGTGAAGATTCATCAACCAGGGCCAAAGTTATTCCCAATAGAATGTTGGGGATTTCCTATGGTAAACCGTCCTAACTATATATACCTACTGGCGACCGCCAGTAGGTAATATATGTATGTATATATATATATATATATATATATATATATATATATATATATATATATATATATATATATTCACTGAAAAAACCATAGGTTATAGACCATATATAGTTAGGGATTAGCATTTAAAAAACCTTATTTTATTTGCACAAAACCATTGAAATTCCATATATAGTTAGTTGCACTAACTATATATCGCGGACCCGCAATCCACTGCTAATGATGTCACATATTACATCATTCATGACATGGTCAGTGACATCACTGATGACATCACTGATGACATCTCAAATGACATCACTGATGACATCACTGATGACATCTCAAATGACATCACTGATGACATCACTGACATCTCATTTGACATTACTGATTACATCACTGATGATATCATTTATGTGATAATACATCTTCAGACTCTAATATAACCTTTGATACACTCAGTGTAAACAGGCACTCACAGACTGTCACACATCCATGGAGTTACTCACACACCTATTCAGTCATGCAAAGAATCAATCACATCTCCATTTCCTTAACTATACAGTTATACACACCTTACTTATTCAAACATATACTAACACATATTTACTCTCTTATACAATCCTTGATACAAGTTCACAATGATTCATACAGCCACTCTCACATTCACTGACTCTTATGTTCAGTTATTTATATATGTCAACTCTCACATGGAGTGTGCTTTACATATGTACTTACTTTGACATGTAGAACTGAGATATCCATTCACTCACCAATATACTCATGCACACAGTCAACTGTCCATACAGCTGTTTCTACATGCACTTTTGAACCCATACACCTAGGGAATCAACCGCTCACACATCTATGCACAGAGTTATACACCTCCCAGCCACCCACACACACACTCAGTCTCCCATACAAATACTTGGGCAACCATTCAATAACCCATATAGTTACTGATATAGCTACTGATTTAAACATGCAGCAGTTTACAGAAGAACATAAATATTGATTGCCAAATTAAGACACTTTAATCACTAACCCATGCACTCAGTGAGACACATTTAATCATTCTCTCATACAGTCAGTCATGCACCTACTAAATCCTTCATCCAGACACTTATACATCCACTCATTCTTCAATATGTAAGACATATTTTAACTTTACAGAAACATACAGTCACTGGGTGTTGTCATCAGTGATGTCATCAGTGATGTCACTGACCATGTCATGAATGATGTAATATGTGACATCATTAGCAGTGGATTGCGGGTCCGCGATATATAGTTAGTGCAACTAACTATATATGGAATTTCAATGGTTTTGTGCAAATAAAATAAGGTTTTTTAAATGCTAATCCCTAACTATATATGGTCTATAACCTATGGTTTTTTCAGTGAATTTTCAAGGTTTTGTAAATGCAAATTCCTAACTATATATGGTCTATAACCTATGGTTTTTTCTGTGAATTTCATTGGTTTTTTAAAAGCTAATATCTATAGCTGTAAAATATATTCTTTATTAAGTGACGTATCACGTAGCCCGTGAGACGCCTCATGATGCATCGCATAACCGTGACGTATCGTCTCTGCAGCGCAAACCAAACCCAAAACGTAAGCGCGCCAGAACACGCTTAAAGATATATATATATTTTTTAACCTTAATTAGACAAAATCCACACGTGCACATATCACAAACGTTCAAAAAACACAATATGTCGGACTCCCGTTACGCTGCCGGTTAGCTGCCCGGTTAACGTACCAGGAAGCACCTTTACCGCGAAAATCGCAAATTTTTTTTTTTCACCCCCCAGGGAACTTTAATAGCCCCCTCATCAATCCTAGGGGTTCAGGAGGGGTCTGCCTTACCCCTTTCATTCATTTACACCTTTTTTTTTCCCACCTCTTGTCTCTCGATCCCACAGAGAGACAAGATGGCGGCCGCTCCAGACTGTTTACAATGATAACAGCCAATCAGCTTCTCCTCAGACTCCCGTTACACTGCCGATTAGCTTCCCGGTAGCTTCCCGGTAGCTGCCCGGTTAGCTGCCCAGTTCGCGTACCAAGACGCGTCTCTACGGCGAAAAAATCGGATTTTTTTGTTTGTTTTTTTTTGGCCCCACGTGGTTTTATAATATCCCCCTCATAAATCCTAGGGGGTCAGAAGGGGTCTACCTTGCCCTCTTTCCTTCATTTCCCCCTTTGTTTTGGCCTCCTCTTGTCTCTCGATCCTACCGAGAGACAAGATGGCGGCCGCTCCGGACTGTTTACAATATTGACAGCCAATCAGCTACTCCTCAGACTCCCGTTACACTGCCGGTTAGCTTCCCGGTTAGCTGCCCGGTTAGCTGCCCGGTTCGCGTACCAAGACGCGTCTCTACGGCGAAAAAATCTGATTTTTTTTTTGGGTTACACTGCCGGTTAGCTTCCCGGTTAGCTGCCCGGTTAGCTGCCCGGTTCGCGAACCAAGACGCGTCTCTACGGCGAAAAAATCGGATTTTTTTTTTTTTTTTGGTTACACTGACGGTTAGCTTCCCGGTTAGCTGCCCGGTTAGCTGCCCGGTTCGCGAACCAAGACGCGTCTCTACGGCGAAAAAATCGGATGTTTTTTTTTTTTTTTTTGGGCCCGGCGTGGCTCTATAATATCCCCCTCATCAATCCCAGGGGGTCAGGAGGGGTCTACCTTGCCCCCTTTCCTTCATTTCCCCCTTTGTTTTGGCCTCCTCTTGTCTCTCGATCCTACCGAGAGACAAGATGGCGGCCGCACCGGACTGTTTAGAATGTTGACAGACACCGGAGAGCCAATCAGCTTCGCTTTGCAAAGTTCCGATACGCGAAAAGTTCGCGAACCGGAGCGCTGCCCGGAGCGCTGTTACAGATATATATCTTGATTTAAACGTTAATTTCTCAAAATCCACTGAAGCACATATATTGAGACCTAGCAAAGGCACATCGGGCTAACAGTCCCTACAATTTTGCCAAGTTTCGTGGAAATCCATTCAGCCATTCGGGCTAAAAGTGAGTCCAACCGCCCTATGGAAATTAACATGGGAAAAACGCGTTTTGGGACCCCCCTTTTTTCTCGGCCCCCCCTTGACGAACCCCCCCCAAATTTTCAGGAGCTGCTCAGAAACAAAATGTGCCATTTTCCTGAAAATTTCAGCCGATTCCGTCCACAAACGCCAAAGTTATTAGACATAGAATTTTCAAAAGTCTCATAGGAAAAAAATCCTAACTATATATACCTACTGGCTATCGCCAGTAGGTAATATATATATATATATATATATATATATATATATATATATATATTCACTGAAAAAACCATAGGTTTCACACCAGTTATAGTTAGGAATTAGCATTTAAAAAACCTATTAAATTCACTGAAAAAACCATAGGTTTCACACCAGTTATAGTTAGCTGGAAATTTTACTGATATAAAACCATTGAAATTCCCACGTTATAGTTAGTCGGACTCACTATAACTTGCGCGTGCAATGCACTGCTGATGACATCACATATTACATCACTCATGACATGGTCAGTGACATCACTCATGACACCATCCTTGTGACATATTGACAGACCTCCTTTCACTATAATGTAACCCTTGAGACACATATTCAAAAATAGAAACTGAAATTTTTAAAAAAATGGAGATACCTATATCAGTTACAACAAGCAATTCAGTAATTCCACTATCTATATACACATCCACTCATTCACCAACAGTTCTATATAGTCACTCATACATATACTCACTCATCATATGAAGAGATACACCTATACATCCTGTTACACACCGACATTCATCCAAAAGTTACTCACACACATATTCACACGTGCAAATAAACTATTGAACAACCATTTATTTGAATATAGAGTTATACACACACTTCCACCTTACTTCTATTGAAAATTACACATATTTATTCTCTTAAACAATCACTTATAGAAACACATACTTATTTAAACAGGAACTCTTACAATCTCTTACTCTCACATATACTCACTTATATACATCAATATTCATATATACTAGATTAAAACATATGTAGTTACTGATAAAGACACTAGTGAGACAGTCATTTACTCACTAACAAACACATATAGACACTCATCCACCCATACAGTCCTGTACATATGCTGTCTTCAAAACACATACAAAGAAAGAGTCAGTCACTCATGCATCTATGTGCTAAGTAATACCCCCACCAAACCATATAGACACTCATACTGATACTAATAAAAATATCTAATAACCCATATACATACGCATGTAGCTACTTATCAACACATGTAGCCACTTATACACAAAGTGAAACACTAATATATATATTTAAATATTTAAACATAACTCACTAATATTTATTTTTCAGAAAGACACATATTCACTGGATGGTGTCATCAGTGATGTCATGAGTGATGTCACTGACCATGTCATGAGTGATGTAATATGTGATGTCATCAGCAGTGCATTGCACGCGCAAGTTATAGTGAGTCCGACTAACTATAACGTGGGAATTTCAATGGTTTTATATCAGTAAAATTTCCAGCTAACTATAACTGGTGTGAAACCTATGGTTTTTTCAGTGAATTTAATAGGTTTTTTAAATGCTAATTCCTAACTATAACTGGTGTGAAACCTATGGTTTTTTCAGTGAATTTCATAGGTTTTTTAAATGCTAATTCCTTTGTATATCGAGTTTCTTACCTTTTTTTTTTTTACAATTTGCTGTTTTTTTTTAAGTATTCATTTTTTTTATAATTTTTTTCTTTTGCGCTCTGGGTGCGCGCTCGGGGAAGCTTTCAGCTAAGCTCTCCTGTAAGCTTCTCCGTGCGCTCATCTGAAAGCGCACCCAGAGCGCAACTGTCGTTCGTGAAAAAAAAATATGAATGAAAAGTTAATAATAATGCAAAACATTTCGTACCATACAAATAAAATTTTTTTTTTTTAATATGGAAAATGATTATGCATTTCTATGAAAGATTGATGACGTCACTTCGGCGCGCAACGTACGTGCCCTCGGAAGCGCCTACGTGCGCGGCTCCTAAACGCACGCAAAAGCGCCTACGATCGCGCCACGTTTGCGCCCCGGAAGCGCCTACGATCGCGCCACGTTTGCGCCCCGGAAGCGCCTACGATCGCGCCACGTTTGCGCCCCGGAAGCGCCTACGATCGCGCTGCGTAAACGCACCCGGAAGTGCACCTGAGCGCGCAGCGTAAGCGCGTCGGGTCATGTGACCCTAAAATAACACTTTTCATTGGTTGCTAACAGTTTTTTTTTACAATGAATGAAATCCCCACCCTTTTCCTTCACTTCTTCTTTCACTTTTGTGACTGAAAGACCTGCCTGTTTTGCTCTTGCATATTTCTTGGATAATCATGGCTGCCAGATCATCCAGCAGTGAAGATGACTTCATTGATGAAGAGCCACCTACCCCAAAGAAGAAGGGACATTTCATCTGGAAATTTTTTAAGTTTCCTGCAGACCAGAAAAAGGTGAATGCACCAAAAGTAGAGTGCAGGATCTGCAAAAAGGTCCTGTCACGGGGTAACCCCCTAAAAAAATACTCTTTTGGCAACTTCACCATGATTCGCCATGTGGAGACCAAGCACCCCCAGAATTTTGCCCGGGAAAGTGTCAGGGCTCTGGCACAGGAGGTTCCTAGAGATGGGGCCTCTACATCAACCGGAGGAGCAACTTCTTCTGGAAGAGAACAAGCTCAGGGGCAGGTAGCAAACATCCAACCTGCATTCAACCATGGGGTCGTCAGATGCAGATACTGCAATCAACTCCTCACCTATGGGGAGCAAAGTGTCCTGCTCATGGTTCGGGCATTAGAGAACCATCACTGCCCTTCCCACCCCTAATTTTTTTCTTTTCTTTTTGCTCCTGTTGAGCAGTTTCTATTCCCTGTTTTTGTTCCTCTTCAGTTAAAAGAAGAAAACCAAAAGTTCTTTTCAGAACTACCTCCAATTCTCATCAAAGAGCTATAATCTTAAAAAATGAAGAGTAAGTGAAATATAGTGCATTGATAATTGAAAGGAGAATGAGTAAGAAAGAACAGAAAGGTATGAGAGGTGAAAGGAAGTGAAGTAGGAGGACTGAAAGAAGGTGAGTGTTAGAAAAGAAATTTATGACACAGTGAATAAACTGGAGGCCTCATTTCTGAAAAGTGACGCATCGCTACGTGAAAATAGCGATGCGTCACTTATCTGGACGCACTCCTTATGACATTCCACATATGTCATATTTAATATATGACTAATCAATTCGCAAGGAGTTACAGATATGTCAGTATTTCTGACATATCTCTAAACACAAAAGTAACGCATTGCAGGAGTGCGTCACAAAAGTGACGCAACTCCAGTAATGTGTCCTTTCACATGGAAAAAGCACCATGTGAAAGGTTTGCTATGAAGCAGGCGCAAGATTTTGGCGCAACTGCATCCTAAAAGTGACTCACTGCGTCATTATTACCAAGCTTTTTGCAAGGAACACCCCCTCTGCATGCATTATACCTGACACTATTTTTTAAAAAGTGACGCATCTAGGTACATGGGTCACTTTTTAAAACTCTGCGCCATATTGTATCTGCATCAGGTATAATGTATGCAGAGGGGGCAATCCCTCGCAAAAAGCTTGGTAATAACAACGTACTGAAATCTATGAGATTTCCCTGCGTCACTTTTAGGATGCTATTGCGTCAAAATTTTGCGCCGGCCTCGCATCACTTTTATGTTTACACATATGTCAGAAATACTGACGTATCTGTAACTCCTTGCAACATGATTCGTCATACATTAAATATGACACATCTGGAATGTCATAAGGACTGTGTACAGAAAAGTGACGCATCACACCAGCAGTGTAATAAAATGTGCCTCGTTGCACTATATTTAAAGGATGCAACAGCATCCTAAAAGTGACGCAGTGAAATCTCAAACATTTCACTGCGTCGCTATTACAAAGCTTTTTGTGGGGGAACACCCCCTCTGCATGCATTATACCTCACGCAGATATAATGTGGCGCTTGATTTTAAAAAGTGACCCATCTACCTAGATACCTCACTTTTTAAATATAACGCAACGCAACACATTTTTTTACACTACTGGTGCAATGCGTCACTTTTCTGTGCGCACTCCTTATGACATTCCAAGTAACGCATTGCTGGAGTGCGTCATAGCGATGCGTCACTTATCTGGACGCACTCCTTATGACATTCCACATATGTCATATTTAATATATGACTAATCAATTCGCAAGGAGTTACAGATATGTCAGTATTTCTGACATATCTCTAAACACAAAAGTAACGCATTGCAGGAGTGCGTCACAAAAGTGACGCAACTCCAGTAATGTCTCCTTTCACATGGAAAAAGCACCATGTGAAAGGTTTGCTGTGAAGCAGGCGCAAGATTTTGGCGCAACTGCATCCTAAAAGTGACTCACTGCGTCATTATTACCAAGCTTTTTGCAAGGAACACCCCCTCTGCATGCATTATACCTGACACTATTTTTTAAAAAGTGACGCATCTAGGTACATGGGTCACTTTTTAAAACTCTGCGCCATATTGTATCTGCATCAGGTATAATGTATGCAGAGGGGGCAATCCCTCGCAAAAAGCTTGGTAATAACAACGTACTGAAATCTATGAGATTTCCCTGCGTCACTTTTAGGATGCTATTGCGTCAAAATTTTGCGCCGGCCTCGCATCACTTTTATGTTTACACATATGTCAGAAATACTGACGTATCTGTAACTCCTTGCAACATGATTCGTCATACATTAAATATGACACATCTGGAATGTCATAAGGACTGTGTACAGAAAAGTGACGCATCACACCAGCAGTGTAATAAAATGTGCCTCGTTGCACTATATTTAAAGGATGCAACAGCATCCTAAAAGTGACGCAGTGAAATCTCAAACATTTCACTGCGTCGCTATTACAAAGCTTTTTGTGGGGGAACACCCCCTCTGCATGCATTATACCTCACGCAGATATAATGTGGCGCTTGATTTTAAAAAGTGACCCATCTACCTAGATACCTCACTTTTTAAATATAACGCAACGCAACACATTTTTTTACACTACTGGTGCAATGCGTCACTTTTCTGTGCGCACTCCTTATGACATTCCAAGTAACGCATTGCTGGAGTGCGTCACAAAAGTGACGCAACTCCAGTAATGTGTCCTTTCAAATGGGGAAAGCAGCATATGAAAGGTCTTGCCTCAGTCTAACACCTGCTGTAAAGCAGGCACAAGATTTTGACGCAACAGCATCCTAAAACTGACGCAGTGAAATCTCAAAGATTTCACTGCGTCGCTATTACAAAGCTTTTTGCGGGAGAACACCCCCTCTGCATACATTATACCTGACGCTATTTTTAAAAAGTGACGCATCTAGGTACATGGGTCACTTTTTAAAACTCTGCGCCATATTGTATCTGCAACATGATTCGTCATACATTAAATATGACACATCTGGAACGTCATAAGGAGTGCGCACAGAAAAGTGACGCATAACACCAGCAGTGTAATAAAATGTACCTCGTTGCACTATATTTAAAAAGTGACGCATCTAGATAGATGCGTCACTTTTTAAATATTGCATAACAATGCGCATTTTTTTACACCGCTGGTGCGTCACAAAAATTGACGCACAGGAAGCGCAAAACTAACAGCGCAAGGCCTTCATAAATATAGTCCTGGATTTTCCCCGTGCTTCCGGTGCGCGTACCATGCGCTTCCCCCGCGCAAAACGAAAAAATTTTTTTATTGCCCTGCAGGACCCTATTTTAGTCCCTACATCAAACCTAGGGGGTCAGAGGGGGTCTACTCTTCCCCCTTATGGTCATTTGCCCCTTTTTTTTTCAAACCCCTTGTGTCTCGATTTTACCGAGACACAAGATGGCGGCCGCTCCGCACTGTTTAGAATGTTTACAGACAACTGAGATCCAATCAGCTTCCTGTGCGCAAGTCGCGTGTCGCGCCTGGAGCGCTCTCCCGTGCGCGCACGGGAGAGCGCCTATCCCCGCGCAAAACGAAAAAAATTTTTTAATGCCCTGCAGGACCCTATTTTAGTCCCTACATCAAACCTAGGGGGTCAGAGGGGGTCTACTCTTCCCCCTTATGGTCATTTGCCCCTTTTTTTTTCAAACCCCTTGTGTCTCGATTTTACCGAGACACAAGATGGCGGCCGCTCCGCACTGTTTAGAATGTTTACAGACAACTGAGATCCAATCAGCTTCCTGCGCGCAAGTCGCGTGTCGCGCCTGGAGCGCTCTCCCGTGCGCGCACGGGAGAGCGCCTATAGATATATATATTTTTTTGAACCTAAATTACTCAAAATCCACTGGAGCACATATCTTGAGACATAGCAAAGGCACATCGGGCTACCAGTCCCTACAATTTTGCCAAGTTTGGTGGAAATCCATTCAGCCGTTCGGGCTAAAAGTGAAATCGACCGCCCTATGGAAATTAACATGGGGAAAACGCGTTTTGGGACCCCCCTTTTATCTCGGCCCCCGCTTGACGAATCCCCCCCAAACTTTCAGGGAAGGACCGGACCGCCATGAGACCATTTTCCTGAAAATTTCAGGCAGATTCGACAACCGGCGCCAAAGTTATTCAAAATAGAATGTTGAGATTTAACATTGAAAATTATCCTAACTATAACTACCTACTGGCGACCGCCAGTAGGTAATATATATATATATATATATATATATATATATATATATATATATATATATGTATATATATATATATATATATATATATATATATATATATATATATATATATATATATATATATATATATATATATCCAAAATGAGTTTTCAGATCCACAATTCCACCAAAAGCATCCAGGCACTCACGAACAGGTTTTGTCAAAAAAGCTTATTTATTAAGCATCCTCATCAACGCGTTTCGGGAGTCACGCTCCCTTGCTCACGATGTTTGTGCGTTGGTATGAGTTTCCCTTTTCACAGCCATGTAGGGTGATAAAGACAGAGAAGGGACTTAAGGGGAAACACTGTTATGTAAAACACAGCGGCCATCTTAAAACATTGAGAATACATAGATATCCCAGTGAATACCATGTTGTAGGACCTCTCACAACACAACATTAGTACAAAATTAATTTGTAAACAATGTTAAAAATGTATAAATGGAAGAGATATATACATGTGTGTATCTCTATCCATTTCGATAATACATTTATAATTCTCAAAGTGCAAGTGCATATATAGTTCCACAAAAGCATACTAGCTCCTTTGCAGAGACAAAGAGTTCTTAGGTTTATGCTTAATAGATAAAGGCAAGTGCCTATATCAATAAAATGCAACCCTTATTTCATTGTGAGAGATAAAATTATGTCCTGGAATCTATGTAATATCTGACAGATCGCTGCATTCAATTTAACACAGTCAAATCCCCTAAAGGTTCGTCCTGGCTCTATTCATCAAAATTCCATTGTTACATCAGTTGGGAGTTAAATCAGTAATGGTGCTGTCCAACATTTCTACCTTATTAAAAACATAAAGTGCAAGTGCATTGGTCAACAGATAAATAAATACTGTAAACGAATCGACTGGATATTGCACATGGAAAATGGCAAAGTGCTGGTGCTTAAGAGATGAACAATGTTTAAAAAAGGAGTGTAAATATTTCTGTATTGTTCACAGGATTCCATATCTACACAACATCCTCCTTTGAACTCTAATTCCATAACATTGGAGGAGTTACCTAATCTTATTATAAAGTTGCGAGTGCTTACGTCTCAATAATACAGTACTTTATAAATGTAAACATTCTACTCCAATTGCACCACAAAAAACAATAATCCAAAGTGACAGTGCAAATCACAGGGTAATAGACAGCTATACTTCATTACAGAAAGAAATTTCTCCCAAAGCCTTCGTTCACGAATAGGACCACCTCTACATGTAAAAGTGCAGATAGGGAAAACTTCAGATTTGAACCATTAAAATCAACAAGAGATTTTCATAAAAGAAAATTCATAATGAAAAAATCTTTAAAATGCAGGTCTAGGATTATCGAGGTTTCAGAAATAAATTATTGTATCTATACAGTTAACTCAGGCATGTAAAAAGGTCTTCGTCAATGTTCAAACCATGCGGCTCCTTACAATTAAACTCCAAAATGAAATAAGTTTCTAGTCTCCTTAATTCCCCTTTCCTATCTCCCCCTCTCTTCTTTTTAGGGACCTCTGCAATACAGGAGTATAACAGGCCTTCGGGGTTGCTCTGGTGATGGAGTTCAAAGTGGCGGGCCACAGGGTAAGACCTATCCTGGTTCACTATAGCTCTTCTATGTTGTAACACTCGTTGGTGTACTGGTAAGGTTGTACTTCCGATATAAGTTTTGGGACAAGGACATTGTAGAAGGTACACAACAAATTCACTTTTACAAGTAATGGCGCTCTTGATTTTCACTGTCTTGTTAAAAGGGGTTTTAAATTCAGTGCGATTCATGCCATGAAGGCATGCTTTGCACTTAAAACACTTCTTAAACCCAGGTTTGGGTTTCATCCAGTCTGCACCACTTTTTCGTTTGTCCTCAAACTCACTACGAACAATTAGATCTCTGAGTGATTTGGATTTCCGATAAGTGATCTCTGGGTTTTTCTTCATCTTGGAGCCCAATATTGGATCATTCCTTATCAGATACCAATGTTTTCTCAGTATTGATCTGATTTCCTTATGTCTAGTATTGTAGGTAGTGATAAATCCTGAACTGATCTGATCCTGTTGATTGTGCTTCGATTTATATGTTCTAGATGGTTCAAAAAGTAAAGATTGCCTGGTTAGTTTTTGGGCTTTTCTAGCAGCGCCCTGAAGGATTTTCTTACTATAGCCCCTCTCAAGAAATCTTTGAGTCATTTCACCTTCTATGGTGCTGAACTGCTCATCACTACTGCATGTCCGTCTGGCCCTATAGTATTCACCAAACGGAATGCTCCTTATTAGTGAAGTCGGATGTGCACTTTCGGCATGTAGTATAGAGTTCCCTGCCGTCTGCTTTCGGAACACCGTTGTTTCAAGTTTGTTATTGAGTGGGGTGACCCTGATGTCTAAAAAATCAATTGAGTCCTTGCTGAAGTTCCCCACAAACTCTAGATTCAACGAGTTTTGATTAATTTCCTCAATAAAGGTGCCGATTGATGTCTCCGTGCCCTGCCACAGCACGAAGACATCATCGATATACCGCACCCATAAGAGAATGTGCTCCGACCAATGATCCAATGGGCCCCCTCTTAGCACCTGCTCTTCCCAGTAGCCAAGGTGTAGGTTGGCATAACTAGGGGCAAAGCAGGTGCCCATTGCGGTACCCCTCTCCTGAATGTAAAGATCATTACCAAACAGAAATATGTTTTTTGATAAGCACCACTCTATGAGCTCGAGGATCATCCTATTCTGGGATGCAAGGCGTATTGGTCTGCTATTCAGATAATGGGCGCATGCTTTTAGACCATCGTGATGTCTTATACTCGTATAAAGAGTAGAGATGTCTAATGTCAACAGGATCATCGTGTTTGGATCCCAACAGATATCGAAAATACACTTTAAAAAATCAGTTGAATCTTTTAAATAAGAGGGAAGTGTTCTGACCATAGGGTTGAGGAAATAGTCTATATACCGTGAAGCTTTCTCGAAAAGACTCCCACAAGAAGAAATGATGGGTCTCCCTGGTGGACTAGTGGCATTTTTGTGTATATTGGGTAGCATATAGAAGACCGGAATCACTGGGTTGTCCTGTTTGATGTATTTGTATTCATCCCAGCTAAGTAGGCCGTGTTCTTTCCAGTGATCCAGTCTTCCATAGAATTCCCTGATGACATCTTCATACTCTCTGGTTCTAATTCTTTTGTAGCAGCTGTGATCCGATAGCTGGGTCATAGCCTCTTTTTTATACTGTTCTTTCCCCCAGAGGACCACGTTTCCCCCTTTGTCAGAGGGTTTCACCAGAAGACCATCCTCCGTCTGTAATTTCTTCACTGTTTTGTGGAAGTTAGCTTTCCTCAAATTCAACTTACATTTCTTTTGATTTTCTTGTAAGTATAGATTTTTCAGATCTCCAGTCACATTTTCCCCAAAAAGGTCTACATTGTCTTTCATTGTTTGGGGAAGAAATTTGGATGTGGCCCTGAAAGGTGTGTGATCTTCAGGTAACAGATCATTTCCAAAGTCAGAATTTTCAATATTCTCCTCTTCACAAGTGTCATCCATCAGCGCTATCATGTCTCTTAATACCGGTAAGTCATGGACTGTGAGGGAAGGTTCAATAGTGTTCGATTCTAAGTCTGTGCTCAGTACAGCATTGCTTTTTTTAGTTGCATGCATTTTGCTAAGTTTGAGTTTCCTTATGTACTTGTATAGGTCCATCCTACTGTTGGGGTAATTAAAGTCATTAGAATCACAGTAGGAGAGACCCAATTTCAGGATTACCTCATCGTCACTTGTTAACTGGACAGAACTCAGATTGATAATTGTAGTGTCTTTTTTGGCATTATTCACAATATCTACTGCTTCTTGGTGTTCGACCGCAGAGATCTTTTTGTTTGCCAACCTTGTGCTCCTCCTGTAACCTTCCCCCCCTCGTCTTTGTCTTCTTTTCCGCGGCCCCTACCCCTCCTCTCCCTCCACCCATGCGATGGTCCGACTGTTGCTCCATGATCATAAAACGGACCTCATCAGTTACTGGCAGCCGTACATCATTTGGGCCCCTCCGGCTCCCGTCATCTGATTCTTGTTCTGAGCCTGTTCCTGAACTTGCATCACTCTGCATTGGCATTTCTTGGATATTCTGGCCACTGAAAATCTTCTGGCGTCGAACCATATCAAATTTTTTAGCAAATGTATAGATTCTCCCGGTTTCGTAATCTATACGATCCCTTATAAATTTCGTCGCCTTCCTGTCTTTGATGCGTTTTTCATATTTCTCAAGTTTTGGCTTCAGATCAGTCTTGAATTTTTCAATCCGTGTTTTATCATCATGTTTATCTAGTGTTTCAGTCAGCTCTTGTATTTATCGATTACCTCAAGACGCTCTTTTTCTGCGTACTTCAAGAGTATCTGCATCATGTTCTTAGAGCTTCCGGCACTATTATCTGCCCATTCTTCCAACATGCCGATATCTGGGTTTTCGGATGAGGGGGAGATCATTATGCGGAGCCCCCGCGGGATCCTGTTCACATCGAGATAGCATTTCAATGATGCCACTTCCCACCAACGGGATATTTCTCTCTTCTTTAATTTTTCCAAAATCTGCAAATTCTTCGTCAAGTCCGGATTACTCGTAGGTGCAGCCGCCCCCGCTTTCTCCGGTCTTGACTGGGCAGAATCCTCAAATAGTTTCACTGCCTCGAGTTCCCTCGCTGCATATTCTTCCTCGCTCATTTCTCAGCTTTCTCCCTGTTCGTCTGGTAAAAATCTCTGAATAAATTAACCCCTCGAATTTACCAAGGGAAGCGGGTTTCTTTTGATCGTGAACCCACACACAGAGAAAATATACCAAAGACCGGCTCCCGATTTTACCGACACGGACCCAAAACAAAGCGTGTGTTTGTAATAGCGAGTCCAGCTGACTTACCAGAACCGCCGAGACCCTCCGATCCCTGGGTTACAGGAAGCCGCCTTCCTCAGCTACACCACTCGCGTTCTTCTTATTGGTCCACTGGATATTCACGGGGGGCGCGCCTGTCTCCGTCTTGCTTTGTTTGTGTTTGGCGATTCAAACTGGCGAGCTGCCAAACCACCGGCGGTGCCTGGTTCCGCGACAATCGACCACGTCGCTCTATATCCAAAATGAGTTTTCAGATCCACAATTCCACCAAAAGCATCCAGGCACTCACGAACAGGTTTTGTCAAAAAAGCTTATTTATTAAGCATCCTCATCAACGCGTTTCGGGAGTCACGCTCCCTTGCTCACGATGTTTGTGTGTTGGTATGAGTTTCCCTTTTCACAGCCATGTAGGGTGATAAAGACAGAGAAGGGACTTAAGGGGAAACACTGTTAGGTAAAACACAGCGGCCATCTTAAAACATTGAGAATACATAGATATCCCAGTGAATACCATGTTGTAGGACCTCTCACAACACAACATTAGTACAAAATTAATTTGTAAACAATGTTAAAAATGTATAAATGGAAGAGATATATACATGTGTGTATCTCTATCCATTTCGATAATACATTTATAATTCTCAAAGTGCAAGTGCATATATAGTTCCACAAAAGCATACTAGCTCCTTTGCAGAGACAAAGAGTTCTTAGGTTTATATTACCTACTGGCGGTCGCGACCGCCAGTAGGTAATATATATATATATATATATATATATATATATATATATATATATAACTCCAAAACGGCGTGCCAGGCGCGCACTCAGGTACTAAGAATCCACACCAGTCAGCAGGTTAGTCAAATAAGTAGGGTTTATTCACGCCATAAGCCCTACGTGACGCGTTTCGCACTCCATGAGTGCTTGTTCACACTCAGCAGGTTAGTCAAATAAGTAGGGTTTATTCACGCCATAAGCCCTACGTGGCGCGTTTCGCACTCCATGAGTGCTTGTTCACAGAGGTGCTCTTTGGATTTTATATATATATATATATATATATATATATATATATATATATATATATATATATATATATATATATATATATATATATATATATATATATATATATATATTACCTACTGGCGGTCGCCAGTAGGTAGTTATAGTTAGGATTTTCTTCAATGTTAAATCTCAAATTTCTATTTGGAATAACTTTGACTCCGGTTGACAAATCTGCCTGAAAATTTCCTCAAAATGGCCTCGTCGAGCTCCGGTCCTTCCCTGAATGTTTGGGGGGGATTCGTCAAGCGCGGGCCAAGATAAAAGGGGGGTCCCAAAACGTGTTTCCCCATGTTAATTTCCATAGGGCGGTCGATTTCACTTTTAGCCTGAACGGCTGAATGGATTTCAACCAAACTTGGCAAAATTGTAGGGACTGGTAGCCCGATGTGCCTTTGCTATGTCTCAAGATATGTGCTCCAGAGGATTTTGAGTAATTTAGGTACAAAAAAATATATATATCTATGGCAGCGCCCCGGTACGCGCACCGGAGAGCGCTCTGGGCGCGCCACGTGAGGTGCGCACGGAAAGCTGATTGTCTCTCGGGTGTCTGTAAAAATTCGAAACAGCCCGGAGCGGCCACCATCTTGTGTCTCGGTAAAATCGTGACACAAGAGGTGGCAAAAAAAAAGGGGGAAAAGACCATAAGGGGGCAGAGTAGACCCCTCCTGACCCCCTAGGTTTGATGTGGGGGCTGTAACAGGGCCCCGCGGGGCAAAAAAAATATATTTTTTTTATTTGCGCGGGGGGAGCGCCCGGTACGCGCACCGGGGAGCGGACCGGGGAGTGTCCCATGGGGAAAAATTGAATGATAGAGTTTTTCAAAAATGTAGCCTTTTTTTAGAAATTGGAGGTAGTTCTAAAAAGAACTGTTTTTTTTTCTTCTTTTTGTTGTTTTATTTTTTTTATTGTTTTTTTGAACATTTTGTACTTTTTTGGGGTTTTCTGAACAGTTTTATATTTTTTTTGTATTTTTCATGGGGAGAAACGAAAAAACAGGGAATTGAAAATGGCTTAACTGGACCAAAAAAAAAAGAAAAGAAAAAATTAGGGTTGATTGGGGCATTTATGGTGGTCCCCAGCAAGGACGATGAGCTTTACGCTCTGTTCTCCGTAGGAGATGGTCTTCCCACAATATTTACAGATAATTCTGAAATCTGCAAATCGTGGATGGTGCCGACGGAGTGGGTTGCTTCCTTTTTGAGGTGGTCCTTGTGGATTGGGGAGGGTTACTGGCCAGTTCCCTCGTCTCTGCAGCAGAATAATTTATTGGATGCTTGCGCTGCATGTGGCGTATCATCGTGTTGTTCCCAAATGAATATTTTTTTATTTGGGTTTCCCCTGGAAAGTTCCATGCCACAGATTTTGCAACTCACCTTGGCTGCATTTACTTTTTTCTTCCCCTCTGGGATAGAAAAAAACTCCCAAATAATGTGTGGTCTTGGCTGGTATGGGGTATTGTGTTCTTCCAGCCATCTTGAACTCCCCTCCTCCTCCTCCTCCTCTTCCTCTTCTTGTTGACCACCAATGATATCTTGAGGTGGTCCTCTTGGTGGTTGTGGTGGTGGTGCAGATGCACCAGCTGCTGCTACTACTGAAGCCATTATATTGAGCAAAAAGGTAGAGAGAGCTACAAACAGGTCTTCCCAAGTCAAAGGACAAAGTCAGAATAAGGAAAAAAGGTGGGGTCTTTTATCCTTTTGAAAAAAAAAATGTATTGAACCAATGAAAAGTGTTATTTTTAGGTCACATGACCAGGGGCTTCATCATTATGAAACCAAAACTGTTATGAACCAATGAAAAGTGTTATTTTCAGGTCACATGACCCGACGCGCTTACGCTACGCGCCCCGGGGCACGCCCGGGGGCGCGTCGGACACCTACGTTGCGCGATCGTATTCGCTTGAGTGCTTCCGGGTGCGCTTACGCCGTGCGCATCACGCGGACGTGGCTATGCGATACGTCACGATCATGTTTTCGTTCGTGATATTGGCGCTTACGGGAAGCTCCCCGGGGCGCGCCCCGGGGTGCTTTATAAAAGTACGCTTTTAGGGGAGCTCCCCAGGGCGCGCACCGGGAGCGCTCCAAAGCAACAAAAAAAAATTACAAAAAAAATGGCAAAATTGTAGGGACTGGTAGCCCGATGTGCCTTTGCTATGTCTCAAGATATATGCTCCAGTGGTTTTTAAGAAAATTAACTTTGAAGATATATATATTGGGCTACATTGGGCTATATATATGTTGGAGCCCAAATGTAGCCCAAATGTAGCCCAATGTAGCCCAATGTAGCCCAATGTAGCCCAAAGATGGCCACCAGAGACAAAAAAAACTAATGTAGCCCAAATATCAGCCAGATGTACCCCAACTATAGCCCAATGATAGAATGTACCAGAGTGTTCTAAAGAACTACTAGAGCGCTAACAGTCTTACCTATAAAGTGAGACTAATAGTACGGAATTAGCATTAAAAAAACCTTTGAAATTCACTGAAAAAACCATAGGTTTTACACCAGTTATAGTTAGGAATCAGCATTTAAAAAACCTAAGAAATTCACTGAAAAAAACATAGGTTTCACAGCAGTTATAGTTAACTGGAAATTTTACTGTCATAAAACCATTGAAATTCCACGTTATAGTTAGTTGGACTCACTATAACTTGTGCGTGCAATGCACTGCTGATGACGTCACATATTACATCACTCATGACATGGTCAGTGACATCACTCATGACATCACTGACGACACCATCCTTGTGACAGAGTGACAGACCTCCTTTCAGTGTAATGTAACCCTTAAAACACATATTCAAAAAAAGAAACTAACATTTTCAAAAAAAATGGAGATACCCATACCAGTTACAACAACCAATTCAGAAATTACACCATCTATATACACATCCACTCATTCACCAACAGTTCTATATAGTCACTCATACATATACTCACTCATCATATGTAGTGATACACCTATACATCCTGTTACACACCGACAGTCATCCAAAAGTTACTCACACATTCAAATAAACTATTGAACATCCATTTATTTGCATATACAACCATACACAAACTACCACCTTACTTCTAAGGAAACTTACACATACTTACTCACTTAAACAATCACTTATACAAACACATACTTATTTAAACAGGAACTATTACAATCTCTCACTCTCTCATATACTCACTTATATACATCAATACTCACATATACTAGATTAAAACATATCGTGTTACTGATAAAGACACTAGTGAGACAGCCATTCACTCACTAACACACACATATACACACTCATCCACCCATACAGTCCTGCACATATGCTGTCTTCAAAACACATACAAACAGTGAGTCAGTCATTGATACATCTATGTGCTAAGTAATACCCCCACCAAACCATACAGACACCCATACTGATACTAAAAAAAATCTAATAACCCATATACACACACATGTAGCTACTCACCAACCCATGCAGCCACTTATACACAAAGTGAAACACTGTTACAATCATTTAAATATTTAAACATTACTCGCTAATATATGTATTCACTAAGATACACTTAATAAGCCGGTTAACCAATCAATTTTTTTTTTTAAATATCTTTTTAGACACTTATTTAAACATTTATTCTTCCATCGACCTTTACATATACATATATAAAACATATTTATTTTTTAGAAAGACACACATTCACTGGATGGTGTCATCAGTGATGTCATGAGTGATGTCACTGACCATGTCATGAGTGATGTAATATGTGACGTCATCAGCAGTGCATTGCACGCGCAAGTTATAGTGAGTCCAACTAACTATAACGTGGAATTTCAATGGTTTTATGATAGTAAAATTTCCAGTTAACTATAACTGGTGTGAAACCTATGCTTTTTTCAGTGAATATATATATATATATATATATATATATATATATATATATATATATATATATATATATATATATATATATATATATATATATATATATATATATATATATATATATATACACCCTTCACCTTCGCCATTGTTTACCCTTTGCCTTCCTTTTAAAGTTGCTCATTTAAAAGCATCAGCATTTCAATCCAGCTGCCAACAGGAATGGTCTGTTTAGAATTTTGGCCGTGTATTTTCTATGGACCAATGAGAACAATGTCCCTGCTCCATCATGGGAGCTGAGGAAAATCTGTCCTATTTAGAATTCTAACCAAGGCAGTTGACATCTCCAACAAAGTTGCTGCATCTGCCTTTGGAGGGGCCATTGAAGGCACCCTGAGGTGAAGACACTGCAAATGCCCAGTAGTAATGTTCACACACATCGAAGGTACGTTTTCCGTGCAGACATGTCTAGTGTCTTTAATGTTTTCTAAACATTAGGAATACTAGATTCATCCTCTTGGATAGGTCTGCCACCCATGGTGGTCTTTCACAGTGTCATACCAAGGGTCAGGTCAGCTGCTCTAGATCTGAACTTTCTTCCACCGCCGCTTCTGATTCGTTAACCTCAGATGTCAACCTGAGGGTTGTCTGCCAGATGGACAACCACCCTCAATAGTGCTCTGAACAGGAATGATATATTGCAGAAGTGGTAGAATGCGAACCGCCAACTCAACGCTGTCTCCTCTGCCAGCCTCAGCATCCTCCGGAAGACTTTCAAATAGATCCCCCCCTACTACAGAAGGACTGTCACTCAAGCACTGATCACCAGCAGACTCGACTACTGCAACGCCCTCTATGCCGGAATCAACAAAGCTCTTCTACGCAAGCTTCAGACCATCCAGAACGCTGCAGCCAGACTCGTCCTGGGGACACCTCGCCAGGAACACATGACCTAACACCTGCGAGACCTCCACTGGCTCCCCGTCGAGGAGAGGGTCACCTACAAACTCCTCACCCATGCCTACAAATCCCTCAAAAACATCGGACCCAAATACCTCAACGACAGTCCTGGCTGAGGTCCCCCGCATCCACAGAAGCAGGGCGGGAGGAAGCGCTTTCTCATACATCGCAGCCAAGACCTGGAATGCCCTCCCTCTCAAACTAAGACGCTCCTTTACATTGCACACGTTCAGGGAAGACCTCAAGACCTGGCTTTTCGACTGACCTGGAGCAGCTCCCCCCCCCCCCCCGCGCGCCTTGAGACCCATGCGGGTGAGTAGCGTGCTCTATAAACCACTAATTGATTGAATCCGCCAGTTTCACAATTGATTCTCAATTCGCACCTTCCTATAAAACAACCGAATAAATCTAAAATACAATAGCCCCACCGTAGCATGGATTGTTATGTCAACATATCTAAAAGAAAGAGATCACTCACAAAATAACTTTGAAGTATCCAAATGCAAATTCGAATTGGGACAAAATTGACTTACATTGAGCAAGGATTGCATGAAGGTTTTCTTCTCTAATAGTTGTTGATTTTGTGTAGAACAAGCAAACAAAAGAGAGGGAGAGATATAGAGGAACAGAACTATATTGTGAGGAATGGAGATTGGAATAGAGGGAAAGAGAGAGAGAGGAATAGAGAAAAAGGGAGACATAACAACGGAGAGAGATAATAAAAAAAGAAGAAAAACAGATGCCGATGATGTGAAGTCAGAAAAAGATGACCTTTTTTTTGCACTTATCTGCAATCACCAGCATAGCTAAGAAATGCTGCATCGTCTTTTTTACCACTATGTCTTCTTGTGAAAAAAAATAGATTTTATGCATTCATCCTTTTTTGTTAGGACCATGAATGGAATTCCATAGCATAGGCAGTTTTGTTTAGTAGTGACTGGGCCATTAAGGTTGAAGTTCCTTTCTGTACCCCAAAACAAAACTGGTGGTTGAGTAACCCAATGATTGTCTGAACTGGTTTCATTAAATCAATTTGGTTAATGTAGGAAAGTGGATCATTAATTGGGGTGAGTGAGTGTCCCCCTCAAAGGATAAGTCTACCACCTCCTAGATGTCGCGATTCCTGGTAACGTGACAAAGATCAGGCAAGCTAGTGCTGTGGAACCAAAGACCAGATACCAGAAACGGATTGGTCCCACTGGTGTTCTGGTGTGTTTGAGATTTCTCACTAGAAATTTTCAGAGTCTTAACTCAGAATGGATTTAGTCATTTTTAAGTCTCGCCTATGCAGCGCGCATGCGCTGCATAGGAAAGAGGCCTTTAGCCATCAGTTCCCTTTTTCGCCCAAAAACATGCATGCGTTCTATTGCCTTCAATGAAAACGTGTGCACGTTTGTCAATTCCCTCGTGGGAATGAGCAGCTGGCACCATACGTTATCAAATATTGTGCCTTGCTGCACGCTCCTGCAAGGGAATCGCGCCCTCTCTCCACTCCCGGTGCTGCCGCGTGAGGTGCTCGCTTGTTTCCTCTGTATGTGTGATCTCGTCCCAGAAATTCCTCAACATATCTGTTACATGTTTTTTTTGTCTGCTCTCCTACTTCCCTGAAATGTATGTTTTCACCCCTCCCTTTTTACTTTTGTGCCACCCACATTCCTTCAAGAATCACATTTCCGTGGCAAAATGTTATCGTGTTTGCTTCTAAATGATGACACTATTAGCAGGGAAAAATCGAAACACCTTGATAAATCATTTTCAAACAATTTTATGTTTTATCATTATGTTCAAGGTTCATGTCATTGAGCGTGTGTTGTACTGTTTCTAGTTTTCATTTGGGCAGCTACCAACTCTGTTTTACTGCACTGCTATTTGTTAGTGGAACCATCCTAATATAACAGCGTCTATTTTAGGCCCTAATCACACCTCAAGCACTGACCACTGGGCCCCTCTGCTAATAGTAATGCTCGCATAAAAAAATTGATATATAAAAGGCTTTAAAACTGTGCATTTTGCCCCAGCCTGCTCCTGCCCCTGCCCCTGCCCCTGCGTGCGTACCAATGCATTTTGCTTTTGCAGACTCGAAACACTGGTCTGAAAAACATATCCTGGAAGATCTTTTTAATGGCAATCATGCGTATTTTCAAAATACAAAAAGTGGAAAAATACTGTAAAAAACGAACAAACAATGAGACACTGGCGGTAATGAGTAAATCAGGTATAAAAAATATAAAAAGAGGGACTTTGTTCCTAGACATATCCATGAGAGCGTCTATTTCCATATTCCCCCCAAGAACACAATTTGCATTGTAATGTAGCCCAATTAATCTCACCAGTCCAATTGTGGTTGCTTGGTACCCTTATACCAAGTCCTCAAATATGAAGAACACAGTCCAGTATTAATCATTTCCACAGCAGCAGAAGTCATTGTATGTTTGTAAGCTGAAACAATATTATTTAATCGTTCCTCTGAGGCCAAGTCAACATAAAATGTTTTGTACAGTAGACTTTTTACTGCGTCTGTGTATTATCGAGCAGGCCCTTCATGGTTTATATCTGTTGATTTCAGATTGGGACATGAAACTTCCAAGTGTGCACACAAATTACTCAGCTGCAGAGACTGTGGCAATTAACATTGTGAAATATTCAGCAATGATTACAAGAGAGTGGTGAGGTCACATGATTCCAGGGGGTTTGCTCTTTAATTCTCATGAAAAATGTATAAAAATGCATTGTTAAATCCTGGGATAGTTAAACGTGTGGCACTCATTTACTGGGCATTGTAAAGCTCTGCCACTGTTCAGCTTCTTCCTTGCTGTTCATCAGGTAGTAAAACAGGGCTCAGTAAGAACAGAGGATTGACATGAAGAGGACAATGAGTTGCATTCTTGTTTAGACCCTGTCTATTGTTAGAAGAGGAGTTTGATGGCAAAGCATTAGTGTTTGGGTCAGAAGTTCTTCTGACCATGCACCAGTCTGATGACGTACTTCCTCCTTGTGGCAAGAAAATTGAGGCCAGACTTAGGGGACACACCGCGATATGTAGAGTTAGAAGAAATTGAGTTTTAGGGCACTTTGAGCTAGACCATAGACACTCACAAACAATTTTTCTGGGGCAGAAGAATACGCATTGATGACTGAAGGGAACAACAATGTACAATGACTAATGGGTGCCACCCAAACCATTCTTATAGCTTTGGGGGTCTGTAATAGTATAAATTGCCACACTTTTAAGAGTGTGATGGTTAGTAGTGATGTTGCCTTGGTACTGTAGTTGGTAGCGCTGGCAGGGGCAATGGATGGTGCCAGCTGCACTCTCCTCCTGACGAGGGCTCTGACACTTATTTATTTTTTACAAGTTAAGCACTGACCAGACATTGAGTTTATCAATGTCATTACTGTCTCCGGATTCCACTCTATTTACTACCTCCTGAAGTTAGCTGTGGAACTGCTTTAAAACGTTAAGAAATTGTTTTAAATCCCGGTCTACCCATGTGACCAAATCGTGTGCCCTTGGGCAATTACTTCTTGATCATTTTCTTCTGTTTCTAGTTTTTTCAAACATACTCAGAATTAGGCAAAGCGCTGGTAATAAGTGTGTGGTAAGAAATTTGGACAGCAACCCAAATCACATAGGATATTACAGCACTAGTAAACAAGCAATGGCATGGCCAATAGGTCTCGCCTTTGGTGCCTTATAGGTTTTTAGTTATGCAGCACAATATCCGTTGTGCAACAACCTCAACTGTTGCATGGCTAAACACTTATGAGGTCCCAAAGGCGAGACATATTGGCTATACCAATGCTTGTTTTCAGAGCTGCAGAAACATTTGTGCAGGACAAAGCTGAAATCCAGTAGGTTACTGTGACCTGGCAGTTGGGTCCTTTTGCCTGTAAGTTCTGCTGAAGCCTGAGAGCATTGGAGAAAAAGTCTTCAAAAGCCTTCAATATTTCTTCTAGTGCCCCAACAACCACTGGAGCACATTTCTAAGGACACATGACCTCAAGAAAAGGCACTTAGATACTCTTAGGTTGTCAGGCAGAGGCTAAAGGTAAAGTCCAGTCCCAGTCCAGTTGCCACTGGTCACCCGGGATCCCTCAAAAGAATGTCCTCTTCAACTTTTTTATCCTTCTGGAGCCTACCATGGAATCAGCTTCATGGTACTTGAAACTCTTTCTGTCCTTGGAATTCAAGTGGTAGGGATGCAGCCTCCTCAGGTCCTTATAACAAGCCATCAATACCAAGTTCAGAAGGTTTGGTCTGCCTGAAATCTTTTCACAGTTCCAGCCCTGTTCTGTGGAAGGCTGGGCGACGGCCTACCTTTATTGGGTTCACCAGTCTGTGGGTGGGGTACACCCTAAGACACTCCTAGTCCTTGTCCATTGGAGTAAATGGTCCCAGGCTCTGGCCTATCTACTGTTCAGTAGTTCTAGTTTGTCTTACTGCAAAGAGGCCCAAAATGCAATGTGTCATGCCAAATGCAAGATGGTCAATCAAAGTCTTCACCGACTGTAATCTTGGGCTCTGGGAGTGGGGGTTTGTAGGGTAGTGTAGTATGGAGATTACCGTGGCCTCTTACATTTAAGACTACATTTCAGTCTGAAGCAGGACCTGTGCCAAAACATAAAATGAGACAAGAGTCTAGTAAGACAAAGAAGGGCTCTAACCAGGGACGGGGTACACAATAATTGTCATCTGGGACTAACTATCTTGCGCACCTTGCCAGGTGAATAGAGATGGGTCCTTTTGGTCTTGTCCAGGCACCTGGACTGGGCCTTCGGGAGCCCAGGGGTCTGCTCTACAGGGCCTCTTGTTTGCATATGGACTTCTGCAAAAAAAGACCCTTTTTGCGTGGCTACCCCCACAAATTGTAGCTGCCTTTTATGGAGGGTTTTTAGATTCTGCGCACTGTGGTACTGCTGTCCAGAAGACTTGTTGTATCGAAAATGAGTTTTATCGCGGTCAGCATCAAATCACACATAGGTCCCAGTCTACCACTACCATAGACTACTATTGTTGCGTTGCACTTTTTGGTGCTATTTTCAATTAAATGTTTTACACTTCACAACAAGCCAGGTCCTCCTCAGTGTAAAACCTGCCAGTTATTGTGTTATGCATCTGTGGCGTAGTACCAGCGAGTCATGAGTGAAACCTGGAAATCTTGCACAGACACTGCTTATGTAGAGGTCTGCAATGCAAACCAACAGTACATTGATGGAGTGCAAATATCTCAGACTGTGGTACTCTTGCTGAGGTGGCACATGTGGTATGCCTGCCGATCCAAAGAACTCAGCCTTGTTATTGTTTAGGGTAGCATTATCTGTTGGGAATTGGATGTAGTGATTCCTGATCCTGAACATAGGATCCGGGACCTGGTTGAGAGCAGCAGAAAAAGCTGTCTGAGACTTGCTATTCGAGTCTCTGTGTACTGAACAGATCCAGTAGCACAGAAATGTAACACTGCTGCAATCTTCACAATAGGTGGGGCCTAATTTCTGATGTCCGGCAAAATAACAGATTGAAAGTGCAGGCTGAACTTTAACACTGTAGTGGTTTTGGCAGGAATGGGGTGGGAAGTAATTTAATTGTATTAAATGAATGTTTATTTTTTTGTATAAGACTTGTTTGTATTTTTAAATATATGTGTACAATTTTTAGGAGTATTAATTTTTTTTATTTTTAATTTTGGGTTTTTAGTTCCGTAGCGGGTTGTGGGTTTATAGAAGAATAGGGTGGGAAATAATTTAATTATATTAATTTAATGATTATTTTTTATTATATATATTTTTTCGATTGAGATTTTATAGTGCTAAATGTGTAAATTAATGTATTATTAATTACTTAATAATTGGTTGCTAATAATATTATTGATTTAATTAATTGGAAATTAAATATGGAAATTGCGTAATTAATTTAAGGTGTGCGTTTTTGGGTTTATAGGTGTAAAGGGTGGGAAGTAATTTATTTATTGCTGTATTAATAATTGGTTGTTTATTAATGTTAAATATTAATTGGTAATTGATTGTGGTCATTGTTTAATTAATTATAGGTGTGTGTTTTGGGGTTTATAGGGGTAAAGGGTGGCAACTAATTTGTGTTTGATTAATTGATATATAGTTGTTAATTAATGTGAAGTATTTGATATTAATTTTGTGTAATTGCTTATTTTTTGTGTGTTGTTTTAATTTCTAAAGTGGTAAAGGGTGGGTATTACATACATTTTACTTACTTCATAATTAGTTGTTTAATACTAATAGTTTTTCATTTTAAAATACCTTTTAATTGTGTAATTATTATTTTACAGTTTAATTTAGTGTGTGTTGTGTGGATTATAAGGTAAAGTGTCTGTAGTTAATTAAATTTTTATTTTCATTAATACTGTTTTTTAATTGATTATTATGCTATTTATGCAAGTATATTTTTGTAAAGTTTAGAAATGCTGTGTTATTTCTCTGGTGTTATAGGGTAGGAAATAAAATACATACATTTAAATAATTAGTAATGTTTTGTTTGTAAAAATAATCTAGTCTAAATCTATTTATTATTTTATTTTATATAATATTTGTAGATATTTGTTATATGTCATTAATAGTATATTATGTTTGTTTGTGAAATATATTGTTTTTTTAATTTTAACATATTTATTTATTCATTTATATATTTTCAAAATATCATTTTTTTATTTTTTAATATTTATTTAGATTTTATTTTTCAGCTCCTTGGAGTGTGACTAATAAATTTACCCCTATGCTATGCTATACTGTGGTACTTTCCGGAGTGGGAATAGTAATTTTTACTTCTAAGCTATCCAACACTTTCCCTATTGTTGCACTCTCTGGAGTGGAAATAGTAATTTTTATCCCTCAGCTATTCAACACTTTCCCTACTGTTGTACTCACTGGAGTTGGAATAGTAAATGTAATCTGAACTCCATCCAACACTTACTCTACTGTTGCGCTCACTGGAGAGGGAATAATAATATATACCCCTCCACTATCTAACACTTTTCCTACTGTTGCACTCACTGGAGTGGAAATAGTAATTTTTACCCCTCCGCTATCCAACACTTTCCCTACTGTTGCACTCACTGGAGTGGGAGTAGTAATTTTTACCCTTCCGCTATCCAACACTTTCCCTACTGTTGCACTCACTGGAGTGGGATAAGTATTTTTTACCCTTCCGCTATCCAACACTTTCCCTACAGTTGCACTCACTGAAGTTGGTATAGTAAATGTAATCCCTCCACTATCCAACACAACCCCTACTTTTGTACTCATTTGTACCTCTTCACTATCCAAAACTTTCCCTACTGTTGTATTCATTGGAGTTGGAATGGTAATTTCTACCCCTCCGCTATCCAACACTTTCCCTACTGTTGTACTTATTGGAGTGGGAATAATAATTGTTACCTTTCTGCTATCCAACACTTTCCCTACTGTTGCACTGACTGTATTGGGAGATGCAAGTTTAAATATGCTTTAATATTTTAATGTTTTAATTTATTATAGAATATTTTCCATATTAAATTATTCATATACATATATATATCGAAATCCACAATCCTGCCAGCACGGGGACTCAGACGAACACCAGTACAAAAGCAGGTACAGACCACAATGAAGAGTGCAGAAAGTGTAGTTTATTCCAAAATGGGTAGCAGCATGACGCGTTTCGTCCGGCTAAACCGGACTTGATCACATAATCTACCCAAAGACACAGGTGGTTTAAATATTCTATACAACACAAGTAGCTCCACCTATTGACAATCATAGACAAAGAAAACATACTTCATTTGATATTCTCCCCAAGTCTGTTTTTTAATAAAATGTTGTTTAAAAATATACATTTTAAATTTCAACCACATAATTTCAGTAAACAGAGAAAAAAATATATTGCGCTATTTTATAGCAATATTTAAATTCATAATGGTTATATATATATTTTTTTTTTATATAATTTTAAACTTTTAAAATAAATTAAAATTAATAGTTTATTAATTGTTTTAAAGTAAGGATATAAATATATAATTACGTTTATTTGTTATATTTTGTAAAATGTATATTACATTAATTTTTTTGTTATATTTATATCAATATTTAAGATATGTAATGTATAATATTTTATTACATATATATATATATATATATATATATATATATATTCCAATGTAACGGCGTTCCTCACGAGCACTCGGGTAAAGGACAACACAACAATCCACAAAGTATCCAAGTCGATAGATTTATTCCTTCATAAATCTCGTGACGCGTTTCGCACTCCACAGAGTGCTTGATCACACAACTTGCACCAAGTTATACACATTATTTATGTTGGTTACACATCACTAAACCTCAACAACGGACTAGTAGTGTCAGTGGGTCCTGCAAACATAATTAGTTTGGTTGCCATATTGGAATGGTAAAAACCTCTCATGTAACATTGTAATAATACAGTGCTGGTTTTGCTGTTCTCAATCCGAAGTGAATCACTCTTGTTAATGATCACAACGGTGCTTTTGTACGATTAGTGTTGCAATATTACTATGTTCAAAATTATGTATTGAACCATTTATCTTAGAAAGCGTGAGGAATAGTTACCTGTTGAACGGGTAATGACCACGGGCAAGGTTCTAGTTTGACGTGTATCTGGTAATTGGGATTAACAGCATAGGGATCACTGGATTAGGTCGTATGCCGAGACTCCTCCCACTTGCGCGTCATACCGTGACTGTAGTCATGGCTACGCAATGCTATTCTTAATCTACCCGTACCGAGTGCGCGAGATTGCTTGCACTCAAGTACCGGTTAGAGAGTGTACTGGTGGGTTATACCTCTGGTTAGTGAGATAAGGAGATTGAAAAAACCTTGTGTATGATACACAACTGTGTCTATAGAAGGCTGCATATGCACCTGATTGTCATTCCTGGTTAGTGGAACAGAACTAGAACCTGAAAGGAAACTGACAAGGATCAATTCTACTGACCCAAACTGACACAGTATACTAATGTCGGGTGTTCAGGTACAAGTTCGAGTTTTACAACATACAACATGTAAAATGGATGACACTGGTGCAGAAAATTGTTAAAATTATTCTTTCGTGTTGGGATGAGGAGGATAGAGGAAGACCACAGGATTGGTTTTGGGGTAATCATGTCATTCCGTTCTGACATCTCCCTCCCTTGGGCATCTGTAGATGGATGGAAGAGAGAATAGGGAAGGGGAAGAGGAAGACACTGTTGTAAGAGGTGATTATCAGTGGATAAAATTACACATTATGGTTCACATATACAGTATAATCATTACTGGATCACGTCAGCACTAAGCATTTCATTCTTGTAAATGTACATTGTATTCCTCATCCATATTGTGCCCTTTGGGGTAACGGGTGCATAAGCTAATGATGTATTTAGATTCTTTTTGCCTTAGTTTTAACAATCGGTTACCTCCTCTTGGGCCAATATTAACCTGCTCCAGCACAAAATAGGTGAGTTTTTTGGGGTCAGAGAAATGGTGACTGAACGATAACAACCAAAACATCAAACTCACGAATAACATCAGTGACAAAGAGGTTGAATATCTTGACACCAAAGTTCAGATCACAGGCAATACAATAAAAACTGTATTATTCAGAAAAAGCACGGCAGGCAACTCTCTGCTACATGCAGACAGCAACCACCCAGATAATCTGAAATGGAGCATCCCCTACGGGGAACTCCTAAGAGCAAAAAGAAATTGCAGTAATAACACAGACTATATGGCAGAAGAAAAAACAATGTCACAGAGATTCCTCCATCGAGGATATCCCCTGTGGGTGATTAAGAAAGCTATCAAAAAGGTATCTGTGATTGAGAGGGAAGACTTACTCATGACTAAAATCAATGAAGGGGAAGATAATGCTAATATCACCAGAGTAATTCTCACATATAATGGGAACTTGAAACAAATACAGAAAAGTATAGTTAAAAATTGGAACCTTCTAACATCTGATCCCATAATAGGAGACAGTTTACCCAAACGCCCCAGCATAACCTACAAAAGAGGACGAACTCTCAGAGACCTGTTGGTTCACAATGATTTAAGCAATACCACTGTTCCCAGAGGTATTGATCTTCAGGGCTTCTACCCATGTGGCCATTGCAAAGCCTGTGCAAATAGCCACATGAAGAAAGAATTCTGGAATTCCAGCAGAAATAAGATGCAACAAATCAAACAATTCCTCACATGTACCACTCCATTTGTAATTTATGCACTAACCTGCCCATGTGAATTAATGTACATAGGGAGCACGACACATATGGCGAAAAAACGAGTATTGGAACATACCAGAGCTATCAGTAATTTGGACCAACAATACCCGATAGCGCGCCATTTTGAAAGTCACCATTTCTCTGACCCCAAAAAACTCACCTATTTTGTGCTGGAGCAGGTTAATATTGGCCCAAGAGGAGGTAACCGATTGTTAAAACTAAGGCAAAAAGAATCTAAATACATCATTAGCTTATGCACCCGTTACCCCAAAGGGCACAATATGGATGAGGAATACAATGTACATTTACAAGAATGAAATGCTTAGTGCTGACGTGATCCAGTAATGATTATACTGTATATGTGAACCATAATGTGTAATTTTATCCACTGATAATCACCTCTTACAACAGTGTCTTCCTCTTCCCCTTCCCTATTCTCTCTTCCATCCATCTACAGATGCCCAAGGGAGGGAGATGTCAGAACGGAATGACATGATTACCCCAAAACCATTACTGTGGTCTTCCTCTATCCTCCTCATCCCAACACGAAAGTATAATTTTAACAATTTTCTGCACCAGTGTCATCCATTTTACATGTTGTATGTTGTAAAACTCGAACTTGTACCTGAACACCCGACATTAGTATACTGTGTCAGTTTGGGTCGGTAGAATTGATCCTTGTCAGTTTCCTTTCAGGTTCTAGTTCCGTTCCACTAACCAGGAATGACAATCAGGTGCATATGCAGCCTTCTATAGACACAGTTGTGTATCATACACGAGGTTTTTTCAATCTCCTTATCTCACTAACCAGAGGAATAACCCACCAGTACACTCTCTAACCGGTACTTGAGTGCAAGCAATCTCGCGCACTCGGTACGGGTAGATTAAGAATAGCATCGCGTAGCCATGACTACAGTCACGGTATGACGCGCAAGTGGGAGGAGTCTCGGCATACGACCTAATCCGGTGATCCCTATGCCGTTAATCCCAATTACCAGATACACGTCAAACTAGAACCTTGCCCGTGGTCATTACCCGTTCAGCAGGTAACTATTCCTCGCGCTTTCTAAGATAAATGGTTCAATACATAATTTTGAACATAGTAATATTGCAACACTAATCGTACAAAAGCACCGTTGTGATCATTAACAAGAGTGATTCACTAGGGGATTGAGAACAGCAAAACCAGCACTGTATTATTACAATGTTACATGAGAGGTTTTTACCATTCCAATATGGCAACCAAACTAATTATGTTTGAAGGACCCACTGACACTACTAGTCCGTTGTTGATGTTTAGTGATGTGTAACCAACATAAATAATGTGTATAACTTGGTGCAAGTTGTGTGATCAAGCACTCTGTGGAGTGCGAAACGCGTCACGAGATTTATGAAGGAATAAATCTATCGACTTGGATACTTTGTGGATTGTTGTGTTGTCCTTTACCCGAGTGCTCGTGAGGAACGCCGTTACATTGGAATATTGATTTCCGGCTGCTCCGCCGGCTCGAGCCACACCCACGAAGGCGAAGGGTTGCAGTAGGAGCCTTTCTGTGTATGAATATATATATATTTATGCATTTGCACTTTAGATCTGATATTTCCTTTCTGTTATGTACCCTTGTCCTTAATATCAAATTTGGTTCTTACGAATTGTTATCACATTAAGCACGGAACAGTAATGACAGGTTTTGGTATGTATTTTTACCATTACAAAATGGCCGATCCGATTGCAATGTGCATTTGCACCTAGTGATCAATGTAGTCCTCTATCTATGTCACTTGACCTCTAGTGAAGTTTTTGGCGCGATGCAGCAATTAGGAAATGTATTATTTAAACTGATTGCAAACCGCTTACCCGCTGACAGTGAGCAAGGGCGTTCACGCCCGAAACGCGTCTGTTTGGCAGTGTGTTGCACCTCTGCACTTTAAAATGCAATAAAGGAAAAAGAATATCCTAGTAAGTCTGGCTGTGGATTTATTCACCTGTGTCTGCGCACTGGGTTTCGTGCGAAGGCGTTGCACGAACTTTCCGGTTGGAATTCATATATATATATATATATATATAGACAAAATCTTCAAACAGCACACTCCCGCTGTGGAAATGAAGACACGGACCCATAGGCTGCAGTGAAGGAGATTTATTTAAACCTCACAGGTTACGCGTTTCGAGCAACTTGTGCTCTTGGTCACACACCGCGCACCTGGTCAGCAACAAATTTATACACTTTTTTTACGTGATGCTCCGCCTCTTCTGTGAGTCACATGGTGTATAAACATGAAAAACACACTATTGTAGTTTTATCTACGTGCACACCACTAAAACAAATATAAAGTAGTGAGTAGGGCACTGAAACAAAATAGCTGCATGAATGCAAAAACTTTGATATACAACATAATGTACATAAGTAATATACAGTCCTGTATCTAATCAATGGAGAAAAGAATCAATCAAATTTGGGTTCAATAAAGTATAAACATATATAAAAATATACTTGTCTATATATATTAATTTTTTCATATACCAAAAATATATATATATATACATCATCTGTCTATTTACAATCCTATGTACATATTTACAAATGAAAAACTCCATAGATCACTACTTTGACAATCAGGACCTTTCCTAGATACAATGATTCATAGAAATATGATTTAATCATGACTAGGAATTGATAATGTACATTAAAAGTGCCTTAACTCATATACCACTACCTAAAGTGATTCCTACCAAAAGAAAAATTTATATAGTGCAGGCAAAAAGAAGAAGAAGAATCCTAGTTGATTATAATAACTCAACAATCAACATTATTTACAATAAAGTTTGTACAGAGAGATAAATATTTACAGGGAGCCTTACAAATCAAGATCTAAGAAAATAAAGAATCATGACTGGAATTCTGTTAGTTGCAACATCAGCGCAGTAAGGATTTTCTTTACAAGTGTCCGTTCATATGTTCAGCAGGACCTTGAAAAGAAATTGTGAAAGACCGCAAGTGAATACTCCCAAGGTCTGATGAGAGAATTGTCAACAGATAAACTGGCACATGATGATAAAATGCAAATTCACAACAAATGATGTAAATCCTCAGTAGTGTTTAACCCGTTCGGGTATTTGCTGTCTAGCTCAATTATATACTCGGTTTCTTTTTTCCTTAACAGTCTTTCTCTGTCACCACCTCGAGCGAGGGGCGCTACCACATCAATCACATAGTATGTTAAGTTTGACAAATCATTGTTAAGTGTGTACTTGAAGTGGCGTGCCACCGGGTAAGTGCTGTCACTGTTGACTATTGCTCGTAAGTGCTGCAGGATCCTGACGTGCACCTGTAGCTTGGTGCTGCCCACATAACGTAGGCCACATGAGCACGTCAGGACATATATTGCAAACTCACTGTGACAGTTGTAATAACCCCGGATAGCTTTCCTGATGGAGCTAAACGGTGTAAGATAATGCGAGGTGTTGACACCGAATTTACACGCCCTACAAGAGGAACATTTAAAGAAACCTTTCTGTTTGAGCCAGGCACTGCCACTGCCCAGCTCCGGGCTGTTCTTGACTAGACAGTTGTGCATACTGGGGGCCCTTTTATAGATTATAGTCGGTGCACTAGGAAGCATATCACTCAAAAGAATGTCAGTCTGGAGGATAGGCCAGTGCTTCCTAACAATAGACCTTATTTGTCTTTCTTGTTTGCTATATGTTAGAATTAGGCGAGGGGCAGAGTTGTCTGACTCTAAGTCTACTAAACCAGATGTAAGAAGTGCTTCCCTAGGTTTATCTCGACAACGTCTAAGGGCACTATTCAAGATATTTTCTTTGTAGCCTCTCGCTCTAAGTCTGTTGATGGTATTCTGAGCCTCCTGCTCAAATATTTCTGGAGTGCTGCTGATTCTTTTGACACGCAGCAACTCGCCGTATGGAATATTAGCAATTACATGCTGTGGGTGTTTGCTACTGGCGTGCAGTATACTGTTACCAGCCGTAGGTTTACGGTATAATGATGTGATAACAGTATTGTTGTCTATGGTTACATGGACGTCTAGGAAGTCTGCTTGTACTTTACTAATGTTGGCCGTAAAGAAAAGATTGTCATTGTTCTCATTGAGCGCATCAACAAAGGAACAAGCACTTTCCTCATCCCCCTCCCAAATGCAGAACACGTCATCAATAAACCGTTTCCAGTATTTGACATTTTGAAATCCAGGTGTTACGATGAGACCGCGCTCCTCCCACCAGCCCACGTGTAAACACGCGTAGCTGGGGGAGAAGCACGATCCCATCGCCACACCCCGGACCTGTCTCCATACATTTTTAGCAAACATGAAGTAGTTATTGTGTAGGCACCAGTGCACCAATTCGCATAACATCTTGTTGTGTGCATAGTATTCACATGATCGTAAACCAAGATAGTGTTTGATGGCATCCAAACCCTTAGAGTGATCTATTGAAGTGTACAATGACTCGATGTCTAATGTTAGTAAACCAATTGTCTTGCCACTGGACGGAATTCAGTTTGTTTAAAAAGTCCCCCGTATCTTTAAGATAGCTAGGTAAGTCTTTCACAATGCCCTGCAGAAAGTAATCAATATATCGTGAGATATTTTCTCCAACGCTATTGATGGCTGCTATAATAGGGCGGCCTGGTGTAGGAATTTTTTGCTTGTGTATTTTGGGGATCAAATACAAAATAGGTATCACAGGATGTTCTATGTGAAGATAGTCAAATTCAGTTTGTGAGATCAAATTGTTTCTTTTGAATGAGATAAGCATTTTTTTCAAATTGTCTTTGGCTCTTTTGTATGCCATCCCATTTGATCTTTCATAACATAAAGGGTCATTAAGCTGTCTCATGGCTTCCGCCGTATACTCATCCTTTTTCCACAAGACAATGTTTCCCCCTTTGTCAGATTTATTTATAACCACTTCCTGATTCTGACTCAATTTCTTCATTAATGTGTTGTATTGAATGATCCTGGCATTGTTCTTATGTGTTTGTGCCTGCACAGTACGGTTTAACTTTTTCAGATCTTCCGTGACACATTCATGATATATGTCTACCGCATCTTTTGGCATGACAGGCATAAACGTGCTTACCGGCTTATAAGGACTTTCTCCAGCTCCTTTTTGGCATATATCCACATTCATCAGTTCTCTCTGGGTATTATAGTATATATATATATATGCAACAATCCCTGCTTTCTCTCGCCTGGAGCCCGGTCACGGATACCATCGGCGCAGAAGAAGAGAGGAGACCCAAATGCAGGTGAGCAGTGTGTTTATTCAATAAGGAAAACGGCACACCTCAGCATAACTTTTCGGCCTTCCCAGAGGCCTTGGTCACATGACGCATGCAAGGGAGGAGGCAATATTTAAAGTGCAAATGCTTATCAAGATGTCAAACCATTGGTTGAATATGGTCACGTGTAAGGTGCTTTCAACAATAGATACAGAAAACATTTTAGCGATTGCTGTTACATAAATCTCGGGATAATCCCTTATGTGAAAAAAATGAATGAAAATTTCTGAAAATTTCCCACAACGTGCAAGGTATCTATAAAGTGCTAATGCAAAAGTGTTATCAACCTAGCACATTTCATGAGCTTTCATCACGGGATAATCCCTTTATCGATTTAGAATCAGTGCAGACTAGATAATGTGCAAAGAGTCAGATAAAGTGCAAATAGTGTTATGTAAACAGTACGGGATTTACAATAAATAACAATTATATTCATCATCAACATCACGATGTTAAAATCAAAATACAAAAATATAAAATCCATATATATGTACACATAAATAGTTGATATATTTACACTCATTGTACACTATGTACACTGGATGAGAAATCAGGTAATCCATATATTTAGATGCATGAATGCATTAATTGGTTCCTGAGATCGCAGCATCCTGACTCAAATATAAATATTGCACATGCCCACAGTGAATCTGTATACTAAGAAGATAGAGAAGAGAGGAGACATCCTCTTTCGTTAACGTCCAAGAATGTCGCAGCCTCCCTTCTCATTCAACTATGTTGAAATATGCACCCATTATTGACAAACATGAATTGGCACTAAATGAGAAGTGAAAAGTGTGAATCAACTTTTTTTTGACATTTTTAACTTTTTTATGTGTTATTATCGTGGAATCTTTTTTCTCATTCTTATACTGCTTGATGTTTACTAAACAGTCATGTAGCCTAGGCCTAAGCTACATTTTACACGAGAACCATTAGCAACTCTCGACATGTACAGGTCCAAAAAGATTAGTTGGTAGTATCATACTCATATATCCCACTATACTTCAGAACAGCCAAGCACAATAATTTGATCAGCCCACTGAGATAAAGACAGGTCTTATACAGTTTTCTCTGATTATTAAGTTGAGGGATGGGGGATCCAGAACAAGAATTAGATCTTATTGATAGATCAGAGACAGGTGTAAAAGTCCTCCGTTGAATTCAACCCCCCCGGAGCTCTGCTATCCAGTTCCAGTATATATCTGGTTTCCAACCTCCTAAGGGCTCCCTCCCTATCTCCTCCTCTTCTCAGCGGGCCCACGCTATCAATGGCATAATAGCGTAAAAGGGTGCTATCATTGTTGTGGTGCTCCTTGAAATGTCGGGCCACCGGATATGCCGGATCACTGGTGTTAATGGCCCTTATGTGCTGGAGTATCCTCTTGTGCACCTGCAGCTTGGTACTACCCACATACCGCAGGGCACACGGACACTCCAGCACATAAACCACAAACTCACTTTTACAAGTCAGTTGTTTCTTGATCTTGCGTGCACTGGGGGTAAACGGGACTACGTATTCAGTTTTGTTAAGCCCATGTTGGCACGCTTTACAGGAAGAACACTTCCTGAAGCCTTTGCTCTTATCCAGCCAGTTCCTGCTAGATAAAACCTCCGGGCTAGATTTAACCAATGTATCCTGCATCGAATACGCTTTTCTATAGGTGATTGATGGTGTAGCTTCCATTTTGTCACCTATGATAGGGTCATATTTGATTAACCCCCAGTGTCTAGAAATGATCTTGCTGAGCACCCTATGTTGCCAGTTGTAGGCCCAGATCAGCCTGACTGTCTGATTTTGGGAGGTAGTTGACTCAGTAGCGACCTTACGTTGTAAGTTTATGCTACGTGACAAAGCATTGGCCTTAGCAATGGCCTTGTCAATCAAACTAGGATTATACCCCCTTGCCAGAAATCTAGTTTTGCTAGCCTGTTGTGCTAGATGACATTGAGCTTCAGTGCTACTCAGCCGTCTGATACGTAACATCTCCCCATAGGGGATGCTACGTATGAGATGGGAAGGGTGGTGGCTGCTGGCATGGAGTATTGTGTTGCCTGCCGTGGGCTTCCTGTATTGCTTGGTTTCAAGTTTGTCCTGACCTGTTGAGACTGTCATGTCTAAGAAATGTACCTGTTCCTTACTAATTTCAGAAGTAAACTGTAAGTTGTAATCATTGCAGTTCAAAGTCTTGATAAACTGCTCAGCTTCTTGACGAGTGCCCCTCCACACTAGGAACACATCGTCTATGAAACGATACCAGCATACAATGGATCGCATAGCTACGTCAGAGTGCTCACCATAGAGGACCTGTCTCTCCCAATAGCCCATATGAAGGCAGGCATAACTGGGAGAGAAACAGGCCCCCATGGCAACACCTCTGACTTGCTGGTAGTATCTGTTGTTAAACATAAAGAAATTATGATGTAAACAGAATGAAATCCTAGACAACAACATGCGGTTATGGTCTGCCATTAGAATTGGTCTCTGTCCCAAGAAAAATTCCGTAGCCCGTAGGCCATCCTGATGGTAATACTGGTGTACAAAGACGTGACGTCTAACGTGATTATATATATATATATATATATATATATATATATATATATATATATATATGGAAAGTCTCAAAAAAAGCTTCTACCGGCTGTCCCGCACCGGCGATTAGGATGCCACCACCATTCCCAGCACCGCCCGCCACAATGCTGCGAGTGCACTGGTGCATTGTTATGCACAAGGTGACAGGCCCCGCGAGGTGCCTGCCACCATGTCCATGACAATGCAGGGGGGTACCACAGGTAACCCCCATGTGTACCCCCACCCCCCAGTACCCTATGGGCCTGCAACAGGCCCCTGTAAGCAAAATCTGCAGGCCTTTCCAGCCCCCTTGCTAATTTGGATGGCGGTGTCTAGCAGACACCGCCACCATATTAAACTCTTTTCCACCCGATCGACTTGTCGACCGGGCAGAAAAGCGGCGGATGGTCTTCTTGTCCGCCGCTGTACCCCCGCCATACTAATATGGCGGGGGTAAATGGGTGGGGGGCTGGGAAGGATGTAGGGCGGATCGCCATGCGGGCGGTGGCGATCCGCCCTACATCCTAATGGGTCCCATAGTGTTTTTGATTGGTAAACAATTACGCATACCTTGTAAATGTTAGCTTTACTTTAAAATAGCATATTAACAGATATTGTGCAAGGTTTAAGAGTTTTGCAGATGGATGCTTAGTCACAAATGAGACAGATATCCCTTCCGCCTTATTAAAAGTGCTAAGAAATATAAATGGGTCTCCTGGTTTTATAGTATTTATTTTTTACCATTTTTGTCTATTTATTCATATTTTTTTTTAATTACTTTTATCAGTATTTATCCAAATTTATTATTTCATGTTGGGAAAAGAAAAAGCTGCGGTTGGTATTTTAACACATTTATTCAAGGGAAAATTTACATATACTCAGTTTAATTAAGATGCATAGAGGCTTGACAGTGTCAGGTAAACAAACATTCCACATTCTAACACTATGAGTGTAGACCTGGCATCTTTTGGCGTGTTTCCCCTGTCTTTTTGCTTTCTGACATCTCGGTTTTGACTCTGTTTTTGCTGGTTTAGTGTCTCTGCACACTTTCTCACTGCTGACCAGTGGTAAAGTGCAAGTGCTTGTATTGTAAATTGTGTTATGGATTGGTGTTTTCCATGGTTTGCTTATTTTATTTACTATGAAGTCCATTGTAAAGTACACTGAGGGTGCCAGGGCCTGTGAATTAAATGCTGCTAGTGGGCCTGCAGCACTGCTTGTTCCACCCACACAAGGAGCCCTGTAAAGGGTGCTCAGACCGGCCACTGCAGTGTCTGCACACAATTTGTAAATGCTATGTCGACCTCGTAAGTGCACCCACTTGTCAAGCCCTACTCTTCCCTTTTCTTACATGTACGTCCCCCCTAATGTAGGCCGTGTGGGCAGAGTGACCTGTATATCAAAGGAAGGACATGTACGGATGCGATTGATATGTCCTGGTAGTTCATTGTGGTGTATTTCGTTTTTCACTATGGAAAGGCTATCTTTTCCTCAAGGATAGAATGGGAGTTTACCTTATAAGCATATCTTCCCATTGGGACAAGATAGGGAAATTGGGTTCAGTATGCCTGAACTCATAATATAAAAATGCATCTTTTATTAGATGATTTTTGTGTTCTGTATTTGAAAATACCACTTTTAGAAAGTAGGTATTTTCTTGCTTAGCCATCCGGTGTACCGCTGCTGGGTTTGTGGATTGACTGTCTGGCTTTGAGGTGACAGAGGTTGGTGATGTGCATTCTCTTCAGACAGCCACTGGGGGTTCGAGGTGTGTCCTGCCTTTACTGGTTAAGTCAGGGCTGGGCTGAGTAGACCGAGGCAGCATTTATAGTAGTAGGAGGAGATTTCCTTGCACCAGAATTGGCCCGGTCTGCTTTGGACAATGCTGTCTCAACCTCCTGACAGGAAGCTGGGCCATAGAGGACAGAACTGGTTTGGGTTCGGCACAGACATTCTCTATCCAAAAGAACAAAGAGAAACTGAGTATAAATATTGGGGCCCAGACCCCAGAATTTTAGAACTCGCTTGAATGAAGGAACCTGCCAAGAAGAAGAGCTGGAATAACTGCTAGGAGAGTACTGTCATGTCGCTGTGTTTTTGCTTTGTTGGGTTGGGCTGCAGTTGCTGCTTCTGCCTTGGGCAGGGAAAGTACTGGGCTAAACTTTTTTTACTTGTTGCTGAGTATCGACAAGGGCTTGAAATAGAGCCTGCCTCCTGTTCATGAAGTCTTAAGGACAGCAAAGACTTCACCAACCTCTGGGTACCACCTCTGGAACAGTGGTTTTAGTTGCCACAAAGGGGGAAAAGCTGCAGACTCCATCACCAACTCTGTCACTGGCTCTCTGTCCTAAAGGCACAGCAGGTGGCACCACCACATCTCACACTGTAACCCTGGTCTCACCGATGATGATGACCGCCACCGTGCCACTGAGCGCTGCTTGCACCGTGGCCCGTGGGCACCGCCTCACTTCACTTCGCCGCTCTGTTCTCACTGAGGCCATCACTGCCCCATGACTCCAACTCCTGTGACTGAACAGTGGCTTGGGGGCACCACTTGTGCGTCTCATGACAAACCAACCCATCCCACGTTGCAGTCTGTACTGACCAACAGCATCTCCCCACAACCAGCTCTGTCACCTGCACGGTGGTCTGTCAACACTTCAGCAAGTATTGCCTTCACTCCGCACCGCAGCCCTAGTCTTACTGACGCCGCTCGACAACCGTCACCAAGCCACTGCCTGCATTGTGACTTGAGGGCACTACAGGATGCATTGTTGCGTTTCGCATCGGATAGCAACCACGATGGTTGTCTCAACCGGCCCACACCAACGGGATTGGCCGCACTGAAAAGGAAATGCATTTTTAAGGTTATTCTTTAAAAGGGCAAATTTTCCAGTACTATATGGTGTGGAAGAGGTGTGGCGCGCGGCCAGGGTGCCTGACTCTGGACCACGGTGTTCACGGTTCGCCAGTGCCAGGTCAGCCCAGCACCATGTGACTCTGGGCAATAGCTCGCTTAATCTTCCCTAGGGTCCCAAGCACCTGGAAACCACTTCGGAGGTAGCTGTGCGCTTTACAAATTGAAGGTTATTATTATTATTATTATGGTGGATTTTTATTATTTTGGTCTTGTTCTGAATATATAAAGTATTGAATATTTTTCTAAACTTGTGTGGTGTCCTTTTGTAGTGTTTTCCCTATCTTACTGTTGGTTATGTGCAAATGCTTTACACCCTGCCTCTGATATAAGCCTGACTGCTCATGCCAAGTTACCAAGGGGGTGAGCAGGGGTTATTTTAGGAGTGTATCCCCCTTATCCTGACTAGAGGGAAGGGCCCCTACTTGGAAAACGTTGCAAACCGTTGCCAACTAGATACCCCCATTTCTAACAATGATCCTCTCCTTACAGAGGTCATGTATGATCACCACCACATCACTGCATAAATACTATGACATTGTGTCTCAGTGAGCGTCCAAGTGTTCAAAAAAATAGACAAGTGTAAATGTTTTACTAGTGGCTGGAAGGATGTAAAAGACATTTTTGTTGATGCAAAAGTCGTCTATGTATGTAAAGGAGCAGGTTTCAGTGCTCAGATTTCTAATAAACATAATGTGTGGACACTACTGTGCCAATACAAATACTCTGTGATATGAAAAGAGTTTCTTGGCCATTACTTGAAGGTGCCATTTTTAGTGATCATCCAGGTCCTGGACAGGTTTATGAATAAGTTATTGTCACAAAGACAGCCTGGGCCTTCACACTCACAGGAGGTTTTGTTTGAGTTTGGGTCTATATAGTCCAAAACATGTTATGACAATTTTATGTTAGGTGCAATTTTGTTAGATCTGCCATTTTTGTCATGGTTTCCCCCAAAAGTTTTTCCTCAGATCTCTTGTTTTGAGGCTTTGTTTTTGCTGGTCTTAGGACTTAACACAACTTTCCCATCGCTAACCAGTTATTTTAAATATGACACAGTTGCCTTATACCCATTGGCATATTTTTGTACCTGTAAGTCCCCACAAAGTGGCATTACCTGTGCAAAGGGCCCATTACTTAAAGGCTACAAGTGATCCTGCTTTTGCCAGGCCCAAACCTTCCTTTGTAATACAAATAAGTCACCCTTAGGGTAGGCTCTGGAAAGCCCAGAGGGCAGATTATAATATATTTTAAAAAATTGGATATGTACTTTTTTGTTATGTGAAAAAGTCTTAAATACGATTTTCACTACTGCATGGCCTACCTCTCCCGTAGGATAACATTGGATTTACCTTATTACATTTAATAAGCTGCAATTTCCAGATGGGAACAGATATTTCAAAAGGGAACAGGGAACAGATATTTCAATTGGGAACAGGTAACTGGTACATGTTGGTGTTTCTGGAATTGTAATGAAAAATCCTAACTTATAGTAGAGTCAGATTTAAAATTATAATTTTGAAACTGTCCCTTTTAGAAAGTTGGCATTTTCTTGCCTTAGTCATTCAGTGCCTGAAGCCTGCCTCTGAGTCACATGAATGGGTGTAGTTGACAGTTGGATTTTATATATTCCTGCTAGACAGCCACGCAGCGTGACTGGATGGGCCATCACTGGCAGGACGGCATTGAGCTTCTGGCCCTGCCCCACTTACCCTTGAAGTCCTGTCTCCATATGAAAGGCTGCATACCCCCTATAGTTAGTCTGGATCCAGGGCCAGGAAGGCAGGGCACCTGAGCACTACAAAGGGATGCCTATAGAAGCTGCTAACCACTTCAAAGGTACAACTGGACATGCATACTGGACTTCAGACACCAACACTTCAGTACACTTCTGGGCCAGTGGACACTCTCCAAGGAACGACTGCTGGGCTGCTGAAAAGACTATTACTCTGCTGGCTGCTACTCCGAAGACTGCTGTGCTGACCTGCTTCATGCTACCCTCTTGCCTGGGTGAGAAGGACTGGACAAGCAGCTCTGAACTCAGGGCTTCAGAGTGATTCCAAGGGTGATTTGACTGACCTCCTGATCAAAATCATAAGGGATATAACAGGCTTCAAACAACCTTGACGTGAGCAACTGTCCTCTGCAATCTGTGAGTCCTGCCCTCCACTGTGTCACCCCAGCAGCGTGAAGCCCTACAAAGCCTCCACGCACAGCTACCAGCCTCATTGGAAGTGACGCAGAGCAATGCAAAGCTCCTAAAAGTCTTGCCCCACAGCCTCCAGCATTATCACAAAGCAGTGCAAGTCCTACCAAGATTCACTGCACTGCTGCCTGGAACTGAAACTGGACAATGCAAATTCTCGCAAAGCAACATTACGCAGACCTCGCACCGGTATTTAAGGTAGTTTGCTGAGCGGACCTAGTTGGGTCCCTGTAGCCAGCACGCGCTCTATTGCGGTCAGCCTGACTTTGTCCCAGTCCAGGGTGGCCAGATTATCACAGAGGGAGCTTTGTGCATTTTTGGCACTACTTTTACTGAAATCTTTAAATATCTCCGGTTCTACTAATTGGGTTTTTGCACAAATACTTTACACATTGCTTCTAAGATAAGCTTGACTGCTCCGTATCAAGCTACGTTAATTTAGAGTTGGATTGGCCTCATCCTGACAAGGATTGCTGTTTGCACACTGTCATTTGAGCAATAAGGCCTACTTAGGGTTGACATATTAAGATTTAAAGATTTAAAGATTTAAAAGACATGTTTAAGCCTGTCAAAGGGGCTATTTTAACAGGTCAAATTTGCAGTTTAAAACTGCACAGCCAGCCTCTTGTGACATTTAGTACAACTCAGTACCATATAATAGGGACATACATGTGAGTTAAGTCTGCTAATTAGGGGATGCCAATTTCATCATGTTGAAAGGGGAGCACAGGCACTTTACCCCTGGTTAGCAGGGATACAGTGCACACCCAGCAAAAAGTCAATGAAAAAATCTGGGGGAACACCATCATTTCCATCCACTGGTGTTAGAGGAGCCACTGGAGTTTCTTAAGAGCCCCTCTATGAGCAGAATGCATTGTTGCATGCCATCCACTGTGGCAGTCAACAAATGGCTCAAATCATTAACATCCTGGATGAAAGGCACTCTGCCTTTTCTGACACACAGAGGTTGTCTTTGCTAATGACTTCATTGACACCATTGCTTCGAGTACACCTGCCGCTATTCCACCTTCTGACTTATTCCAACCACTGATCACTTTCCACCACCTAACTCCATTCCAGCACCAAAGCATTCCAAAGACCATCACTGTTTCCCTTGATAAATATGTAAATTATTAAATCATTATTTGATCATTAATTTTAATTAATGAATTGTGTAATCATTTTTAGGTGTGTGTTGTTGTCTTTATAGGTGAAAATGGTGAAAAATGTGGGAAGTAATTTATTTTTAATTGATACATTAATCATTAGTTGTTAAATATTTTTTATATATTAATTAGTAATTATTGATGGTAAGTGTGCAATTAATTGTAGATGTGTGTTGTGGTGTGGTGTTTATAGGTGTAAATGATGAAATGTAAAGTGCACTACTTACCCATGAGGGTATCAAGGCACTAAGGGGAGGGGGGTGCTGCTACTGTTTGAAGAGCCAGGTCTTGAGGAGTCTTCTGAAAGTGAGAAGGTCTTGGGTCTGCCTTAGGTGAATGGGGACGGTGTTCCATGTCTTGGCGGCCAGGTGGGAGAATGATCTGCCACCGGCGGTCACTCTTTGGAAGGGGGGGACAGTAGCGAGGGCGTTGTCAACGGAGCAGAGCTGGTGGGTGGGGGTGTAGAAGCTGAGTCGACTGTTGAGGTACGCTGGTCTGGAGTGTTGGAGTGCTTTGTGTGCTTGGTTGAGGAGCTTGAAAGTTATCCTCTTGTTGACGGGGAGCCAGTGCAGTTCTCTCAAAAGGGGTGTGATGTGGCTGCGGCGAGGAATGTCGAGAATCAGGCATGCGGAGGTGTTCTGGATGCGTGGGAGCCATTTCAGGAGTTTGGCCGAAGCTCCTGCGTAGAGGGTGTTTCCGTAGTCCAGTCTGCTGCTGAATAGGGCCTGTGTGACCGTCCTTCTTGTTTCGGTTGGGATCCATTTGTAGATCCTACAGAGCATGCGGAGGGTATTAAAGCAGGAGGAAGAGATGGGGTTGACCTGCTTCATCAGGGAGAGGGTGGAGTTGAGGATGACCCCTAGCTTGCGTGTGTGGTCGGAGGTTGTTGTGGCTGTTGGAGGGTTTCTTGAGTGGGGCAAGGGTGTTGGTGCAATCATTGAGCCACTGTCTGAGGTTGTGGGCTGCGGCGATGGGGTCGGTTGGGTCTGCAGGTGGGCTTCGGGCGAGGGTGGTGGTGGTGGTTAGCTGGTCTTCTGTGACTTTGCTCCAACAATGGCGAGGCATCTGTTGAGTGAGGTGGTGTGTGGTGGGTTTTTGGAAGGTGAAGTGGATGCAACGGTGGACGGAGCAGTGGAGTTCGGTGATGTGGTTGAAGAAGACGTGGGAGCTCGATGAGAAGATGGGGTCGAGCGTGTGGCCGGTGAAGTGGGTGGGTGTTGTGACGAGTTGTCTGAGTCCGAGGTTGGCGAGGTTGTCGATCAGGGTGGAGGAGTTGGAGTCGTTGTTGTTCTTGAGGTGGAAGTTCAAGTCCCCGAGTAGCATGTAGTCCTTGGAGGCGAGGGCGTGTGTGCTGACGAAGTCGGTGATGGAGTCGCTGAACTGTGGTCAAGGTCCGGGGGTCTGTAGGCGAGGGACCCTCTGTGGGTGATGTTGGGGTCGGTGTGGATCTGGAAGTGCAGGTGTTCGGCGGTGCTGAGGGTTTCATCGGTGTTTGTCAAATTTTTAGAGTGTTCCTGTGGACGATGGCGATTCCTCATCCTACTCCGTTGGTGCGGTCCTTGCGGGTGATCTTGTAGCCTTCCGGGATGGCTATGGCGATGTTGGGTGCCGATGTGGGGTTCAGCCAGGTCCCCATCAGGAAGGCAACGTCTGCGGTGTTGGTGTCGAGTAGGTCCCAGAGTTCAACGGCGTGTTTGCGTGCAGAGAGGGTGTTGAGGAGGATGCATCTGAGGTGATTGGGTTCTTTGGTAGGTGGGTTGGCAGTCTGGGCGCTGGTAAAGCTGCAGTTCTGGTAGGAGAAGGGTCCTTGGGTGCGCTTCGGGCGGTAAGGCAGTAGGTGTGTGATCGTTCGGTGTTGAGTGCGTGGAGGGTGCTGGAGTCGTAGCGGAGGCAGGCTTCATGGTGTTTGCGGGGCCAGGGTTCCTGGCACTGGGCGCGGTCCAGTCACGGACGGGCACAGACAGGCTTGCTTTAGGCGCACCTTTGGTGTGCCAGTGGCTTGTGCGGCCTCCATATGATGGGAAGTGGGAGGGAGGAGCAGCTGGGAGGTGGGGCGGCGAATGGGAGAACAGGGAGGCGGGGCTGCAAGGGACAGAGCAGCTGGAGAAACGAAGGGGGAGCGGGCAGGGGTTACAGAAGGTAAAGTGGAGGGCACAGAGGGGAAACACAATAATGCTAACACAATACAAAGAGGGGAAAAACACAATAATGCTAACACAGTGCTAATAAATGACAGCGCAGACACAGAGCAAGAAATCAAACAGTCATGAAAAGCGGGGCACAAACCAATGCGAGCAGCAGCAGCGGGCTCAGGGCACACAGGAGGGGCTGTGTTGTGGCGAGGGTAGCGACCTGCCTGGTAACATTATCCAATACTTTCCCTACTGTTGCACTCACTGGAGTGGGAATAGTAATGTTTACCCCTCCGCTATCCAACATTTTCCCTACTGTTGCACTGTTTGGAGTTGGAATAGTAATTTTTACTACTCCGCTATCCAACATTTTCACTACTGTTGTATTAATTTTACTGTGAAATTTATGTTGTAATTTTTTTATAATAGTTAAATGTTTGAATTACTTATAAAATGGTATTTTTACATTTTAAATTATTGATATAAGTATTAAATGTATTTTTATGATATTTTATC